>NW_017160229.1:247335-306419 GCF_001652005.2 Ceratina calcarata
AATCATTTTAATAATAACATTGTTGGTTTTAGGGAACAGCAATTTTGAATAAAAAATTTTAATACTGATCTTCAAAGTGTTCCTTTTTATAACTGGGCTATGATTAATTAACATGAATCGTATTAAAGAAAAATCGAATATGAATATATTGGTTTTCAGAATTGAGAGACTGACTTTTGTATGTACCGATAAATGTTTCATAATTCACGAGTTTTATCCCTCTTTCATCTCAAGTTCTATTAAATTCATCTTTACTACCAGAGTACAATTCATTACTGTTCATTAATTTCTTCGTCTGTTTAACATTTTTCTCGTGTTACGTAAAGCAAATCGAAGGTATCCAAAATCCGCGAGTAAATGAACGTTCCTTTTACGAGAGAGTTATACGTCGGTACACTGTAAAAAGCGGAGTTCGCGCGGAACGGAAATTAAAAATTCCCGCTGTCAGAAGAAAAAAAAAAGGAAAATACGCGGAGAATGTCCGCGCTGCGTTTTATTCAAAAGTTCCCGGGCGACAGACTGTTCTCTGAAAAAATAAATGCCGAACCTGCTTTGAAATATGTCGGAAGAACTGTTGAATCCCAGCGATTTTACACGGGATTTAAACTGTCTTTTTTTATAATATTCTGACAGTTTTATGAAATTAAAATATGTTTTTGTTGTATAAAGTAAGAAAATTATACTACAAAATGCTTGTTTTAATACATAAACGTTTGGTAATCAAAAAAATCTAAATTCTCTATCCATTGTGTTTAAGCTTTTACACAAAACGATTATTAGAAAATTTAAATAGATTGTAAAGAGATAAAATTGGACGACAAGTTTATTTTAAATAACATAAAAATATTGATTTTGATTCTGCATAAGGAGAAACTGGTTATGATTGTAATTTATTATTAGAAAAGTTAAAGTATCTCATGTAAGGGGAAAACCTTCTAAGAATAAGCAGACTGAGGGGTGGAAGGTGGCAGAAGGAAAATGTAAAATAAAAAAATAATTGTACAGCAATAATGTAAGGGAAGGAAGCTCCCGAAAGCTACACAGCATGGAATAATAAATACTATTAAAATTTCTATTTATAAACTCTGGAGATAATGCTAACAAACTTAAAATAAAAATTATGGGGGTATAATTCAACAAAAATGATTTTATTAGCTGATTGTTTGTGATTAGTTGATTGTCAGAAGAATCGCTTTAAATGCATGTTCTAAGGGGAGGCTTCTCAAACTTGTATTCGAGAAAGTTTTTCAATTCTCATCAGAGTGCTATTCCAGAAACTTCCTGTTTAGTCAACCTACCGAGGTTAAAGTCCTTCATCCCGACATTAAACAGAGCACAATTCATCGTTAGACGGATAAGGAACTACCAAGTCCCCTTAATACAGAATGCCCCTTCTTCTCTCTATTGAAAAGTAGGTCGTTCGAAGGCTTCGTTGTATTGTTATTATCGGGAACAATAGAGGCAAGCGGGATAACTTGCAAGTCTTCGGGTTAGGAGCTTACAGGTTGCAGATATTTAATGTTAATGAGTTTTCAAGTTTCACTTTGACTGATATTTACCATGAAAATGACATATAAGATTGAAAAGTCATATAGACGCTCTGTGATTCGATTTCAGAGTTGAAAAGATGCCGAATGAATTTGTCTATTTGTCAACTTAATAAATACATTGCTAACTTTTATGCAGAATTATACAATTCAAAGAATTAATTTAAAAAATGTGCATAATCTGAAAACTACACGCATGTTGTATTTGACTAAAAAAAATTACCAATTTAAAAAATATATGCATTGCCTCGATCGTATATAAATGAAATCTTGATCTAGATTTCGTTTTTTAGATCTTTTGTACAAAAATCTCTTGATGAGACACAAAATGTGGAAAGAAAAAGAAGAAAGGAAGTTGTGACTTCCGTTATCATGAGAAGAGGATGAGAGTTTCAATTGTAGAGTTTTCGGGGGTTTCTGCTTCATTGGCCTTCTTTGAAAGGCACGTTCTCTACCCGAAGGAGGCTTGAAACTTGCTTACCCTCTGGTTAGACACACACAGATACAGTATTACAATAGTTATTATCTAAAACACTCCATTTATATTTCGTCACATTTAAGTCAAAGTGAGACAAAGCGTGTGAACAAATAAATATGAATTTGACGAAGAGAACGGTGGAACGAGAACGGACGTACGTAGGCACACCGAAAAACTGGCTTGCTACGCAACAACCGAGGTATTGCATCCCCGGGGCGCATAACTGTGAAAGGCTATCCGCTTACAGTCCCGTAACGTCGTTGCAGCTCGACGAAGCACGCCGAAAGCTTTTTGCCGGCTTATTAATAGCGGCGATTTTTCATGCTTTTTCTCACCGCGCGTCTCTTCTCTCAGCGACACGCGCTAAAATATTTCCACCGCTGAACCTCTCCGGCTTGGCGCGAGCCAACTGCATTAATAAGCCTGGCCTCGTGTCGCGCTATCCTTAACCCATGTTTTTCAACCACACGGCCAATTAACTTAGTAATTAATAACGCGGCGAATCTGCCGATAGTCAAATTTAATTTTCACGTAAGAACTTTTTTCATCTGCTTTTTACCTGCCTCAAAGTGAAAGTCGTGTTATAAACAAACCTAAAATAATTTTATTGAACCATCTATCCAACATATAAAATGACCCAAAATATGTATTTTCTATGAAAATAGGTACGCGCATATATAAAATTTTGTCGAACACTGTACACACGATGAACTCCCCTAAGAAACGTCTCGCAACAAGTGCTCTCCGTATTTCGCAACCGTCAAAGCGATGCTCTTCGCGGTGTCACGCTCTGAAAGGCGACAGCAGGTCGAAAAATAAAGCCAGGCGTGAACGCAAAGAGATAGAAGTAGAAGGACGCGAAGAATGTCAATTAAGCAAGTTTCGAGTATCCAAGAGTCCTCTGGCCTTAAGAATAAAAAGAAATCGATAGGAGTCTGTAGAAAAAGAGCTGAATGAGCATTTTTCTTTCGATCGATAATAAAATAGCGTGTGATAATTCTGTTAGTTATCATGAAAGTAAAAAAAAATTAAAAAAGATTTTCACTCATATTTCAATATCACTGAAGGATTTTTGTTTGTATCATTTTTTGAATTCATAATAATCAATATTGCGATTAGTAATATTGATTAATTTTATATTTTATATACTTGTTTGTCTAACAACTTAAGGCCAGATTTCTGCGATGTGTATAAGTGTACGTAATTCCAAAAAGTGAAGCTTATCATGTATTAGGGAAGAATGCCAATTAAGCAAGTCTAGCACCTGGTTCGAGTATCCGAGAGTCTTCTCGAATAAGAAGAAACTGAACGTGGAGATAGGAGGAGGCGGTGAGAAATGGGGGAAGAAAAAAGGGAGAATTCACCGTTGCTGAACGAGCTTTTTTCTTTCGCGATCGGTTCTTTACTCTTTTTGTTCCGTTCCTCTCTTGTCCCGGCTCTCGGTTTGGTTAACCGGCTTCGAAAGATGCTGAATACGCGCGATATTTTCCCGCGACGGTCACCGGAAATTGGCAGGCTTTACCGGAAGCCAATGCCGTATGCGTGCTCGCGGAAGAACTAGCTGCAAACGAGGCTTCTTATACTAGATATCGATCATTCGCCTTTTCCTAAAGTTCAATTTAACTCAGTTGCATCATACACTGCCAGCTAAAAATATAATAAAATATGTCGTACAATGTTTGATGCCATAATTAACTCATTATCCGATACTATATTTATGAACTGTAACAGTCGTTATAAGAATTATTATAGTAATTTTTATTTTATGATTGATATGAAATTTAGTACNAAACTTGTTAAGTGTGCCTTCTTCGAAATGCTCTACAATTTTATGTAATTAAATATATTATTGTTCAGTCTATCAACATTGAAGTAGTATAATAAAACAGTAGAATGAAATGTAATTAGTCAGACACAAGTAGAGTATCCAGGCTTACAAGTTCCGTGGTAGAGTTTACACATCTTGTACAGAAATAATCTCAAACGTTGATTTCCATTGTTATTGTACCTAATTTATTTATACGCAGTTCGTGTGTAAATATGAAACAGAGTGTATAAAAAGAGATGTCGAATTATGCATTAATTGGAAACAGAGCATCTAAAGAAATGTTGGATTGTAAGAATTGTCTTGCTGGTTTTGTAGTCGACCGTGGTGCGAATTCACGGCCACGGGACCAGAAAATATTATCACAAAAAACATTCTCTGGTAATTACGGACGTTAATTATTAGAACTAGCCCGAAAGCAATGGACGATGGTGGTTATCGAATACTTGTTCGTAGTTACCACTGCTTCTCTTAATTGTCTGGCTGTTTTTGCCGGGTGAACCAAGTTTGTCTTCAATTAACGAGCTGTCAGTATAAGCGTAATTATTAATTACGGCCCAGCGGCGATTCTCTCGCGAGATTGACTTCCAACTTCCGACTTATTGATATTCTCTAATAAGATAAAAGCACCTGTTGTGAAACGTTTTCAGATAAACACTGAATTTGAATAATTAGAAGAATTAATATTGAACATTTTTTCAAGTTCACTTTATACTTGCAACAAGCTTTCAAATACATTATTTAAGTGAATTTATCTTTTCAATTGTATTCCTAAAAAATGTTACGGTATTTGAAACGTGACAAGAAAGAAAATAGTGACACAGAAACAGCGAAAAAGAGAGCAACGACGGGAAGGAAAAAACACAGACGGTTAAACAACGATAGGTAAAATCAGGTCAGCATCGAAAAGGCAAAGGTAAAAAGCAGAGAGAACTAATCAGGATGGGTGCTATTCAAAAATGTCGACGCCGGAGGCGCGTACATCGTCCCATACGGGTTAGGAACAACCACCAGTGCCAGTAGGTTCGGAAAGGGAAAATACGAAGCAGTGAAAAAGAGAGAACGAATGCGTAAGCCTCGACGTACATAGGTATCCATTGTCTCGGATTTCTAAAGCCCGATTTTCGTTGCTGTGATCTGCCAACGATTTGCCCTTTCAGTTTACCGCAGATTACTATCCCATTTCTGTTTTTAGCTTTCGAATCGAGCATTTCTTATATGTCGCGTACGAATACTATGAGTTGATGTTGTAAAACATAAAGTTATCATTGTAAATGCAAACGCAGTGTCTAGTACTTTTTTATAAGTATTCAAGTTTTGGAATATCGCAGTGGAAACTTAAAGTAGTTTTGGATAGCAATTCGTATCTTCCTTCACTCTGTTCGAATAAGTTTCATTGCTAAACATTAAAGCATTAGTAGATGTAGATATGTGCCTTTTACATTACAATCAATGCATACTGCAGACGTATATTTCATATTCAGATGCACTCTACATAGAGTATTGTAATAGGATGGAGCAGGTAAATAGGATCACTTAAGTATCTCCCTTATGTACTATTGTATAAAAAGACTTTTCCGGACACACTGTTTTAAAATATACATGTGTTGTGAGACAGACTTCTTTTTTAGTACCATTTTTTACGACATATCAATGCCACCGGTATTTTTTTAGACGGTACCCTGTATTTGTTTTTCGATTGAGGTAACAGCTAATTTTTTATTAAAAAACAAATGCCAGGTATACATATGTGTCACGTGAATCGAGAGTAGTATAATATCTAGTGATTAAACGATGGGAACGATTATTCACACTCCACATGTCTGTGGAAAGATAGATATAGACTCCCGTTTAAAGAACCGTCGTTGACATGGAAATCTCGTAAAATAATAACACTAAAAGAATCTAATCATTAATGCATGCTCGCCTTGATGCAATGTAACTTTGTCTTGAGAGGCTTTTTATACAATAGTAATAAACGAAATATTTACATGATGACAATATTAAAGCAGGTGCAATGATCAAAATAAAGAACTGAAACATGTGTTGTACTTTGAACCGATTGAATAGATCTCTAACAGGTTTTCGCCAATATACCTCTTCCCATAGAATCCAACGCGTTTTCCTTATTTCCTTTATCTCGCTAACTGTGATCGTTACCGTTATTCCACTTTCCACTTGTGTTGCTGCTGATATCGTGAAATTTCAGCTTTCCATTCGCGATTACAATCGCCGCTGTCTTTGCGATCGTCTTTGCGATTTTAGGGAAGATAAAAGATCAATGACATTATGAAGAGTCGATATCAAAACAATTTTTCATAAAAACAGTTGTAGTTATACTAATTTATTATTTATTTCTAACAAAAATGTTTTATTTTACCTAAAAATCCGCAATACAGCATATAAACTTCTGAATGTAAAGTTTGATCAGAAAGTTGGTTGGAATGTTATTGGTACGTTTTACAGACCGAGTATTTTATCGTGCATCAAACGTTTCTTTTATCACCACTAGATACACTGTAAGTAAATCCGGGGAAACTTTATGACCTATCGGTTTCCCGCGCCGATTTTCGGATCGTTTTACTGCCAATATTGGAAGTTCATTTTTCGGACCGTAAGAGCAAAAAATAAAAACAGCACGTAAAACGTCCATATAAAAAAAGGCGATCTATGTGCACGAAAATTTTATTAAATCCCAACTATCCAATCGAGAGCCGTTTTCATAATCTGTGGAACACCGCCACAAACGGTGTAGTTTAATTACGTGGGAAGACACTGCTTCGTTCCTGACCAAACATAGCAATAAGACTCGATTCATACTATATAAATATTTGGTTGTGATATAGATAAATCTTAATCAATCAAATTTTATCAAGGATCGAAAACAAATACCAGACAGTGAGTATTATGCATTTATATGACGGCAAACACCTGAAACCTATCTTACGAAAAACATTCTTACTCAGTTTGACTGCTGTCTTCACCTATTCATGCCATCCCTAGTAAACCTGTTCCTATCTTGTTTTCCCCCATTTTCATCGTAAGCTCATACAAGTGTGGAATTTTGTTGATATGGGCCAATTTTCCACTTTTTCGAATAACGCAAATGGGTTAACCATTGGACCTAGATTACTCGTCCCAATTAATCTTAAAGCCAACCAAAATTCTACGGACGACCAGATTTGTGGAATACGTGTTTGCATGTACAGCTACACCGTCTGTTAATGAATGAGGTCAAATCTGGAGTTTAACAAATGCATAAACAGTCTTTCTAACAATACATATTGTAATTTTATGCTCAAGTGATCAAAGAAATTTCTACCTAAATTTCATTTTTTTAGTTAATACCATAAGTGCACTATTCTGTATCAAATTCTGCAACTTGACAATTAGGTACATTGTAAGACATTATGTCAACTGCCTACTGCCTATATTATAATGGTTAGTATAAATTGAGCTTAAGGATTTTATACATATATATGCGACACGCACGAAAAATAGCCACATATATATATATATATATATATATATATCCATCGAACGAGGGTCTATTGGGGTTTCGTGTATCGGGCAACCCCGTGTATCGATTAACCGATATCGGGTTATCAATTATTTTTACCGCGTGTCGCTTGCAATCGAATCCAGATTTAGAGAACGTACATGTTCGCGGTTGTACTCGTTCGAGTGTTGATATGAATTTTTTTTCATCCGTTTCCGCACCCCATATTTCCGTTTGTTACTTCAGGCACAATTTTCTCTTCCTCTTCTGTGGATATACGTGATTTTTATTGTGCATCATAGTTTATGAAGCGAGTACACTGTAGTGACCCGACGATCGCTATTCGAATTCTGAAATAACCGAGTTGTAAAAAGCTCGTCCGCAACAATGATCGAAGACGCACAAATATTGTGAAATGAATCGTAATATAAATGTAAGAGACGTACTCATAGGAATTTACTTCAGAAATGAAGTTTATTTTTTCCCGTTTAGGAAAGCTGTTATTCGGTAGAGGGGGTAGATGTCTAGGGAGTGGTTAATTCTTGTTCACTTGTCTATTTTACATTTTCGCTAATGGCTCTTTAAGAGGAAAACCTTCGACTTTTCCCTGATTAACAGATGTGGCCGGTACGATTTGGTAATAAACTTTCTCTGGTTTTTAAAAATGATACCTGCTGTACTTGAAAAAAGGTTGCAACGCAGCATACACTATCACGACACGAAAAATAATTCCTTCACTTAGCCTATTCAATAATATAATTGTGTACTTTGTACACAACTGATTGAAATAAAAAGACCTGCTGCTTCAGATAAAAGTGAGGTAGTAAAGATTCGAATTTAGGAATAAAAGAATACCTTTCTTTTCGTCGATTAACATTTTTCTTAAAAATGTTAAAACGGGATATACGCGTATTTTTAGTGAGAATAAAACGGGAACGAGCTCGAGCAGTACCTATATCGAATTTTAACGTTGTTATATAAATTTCGCAAGCGCGGAAAGCCACTTTCCGATGCTCTTTCTCGAGAGCTTCCGTTGGCAAAAATAATTCATCCTGACCCAGTATACGGATATGCAATGGAATAAAAATATTACACGCTGCCGGATAAAAGCAACATTTTTTTTTTAAGCGGATGGCTAACAAATAAGGAGATTGTTGTCAGAAAGTAATCCGTTAATTAAAATCGATCGCCAGTCATCTTTGAGCTCCACTTAACATAATTTCGAAGTATTAATCACGCGGAACGACGATTATGTCCACCATCAAAAGTATTTTTCATTACATGAATATTTATTGTATGTATATTTTTATATTCATTGTATGTATATTTTTAGAATTGATGCTATGTGTAACAGTTCGATAAAAATTGCTACTGACTACAATTACAACACGTTGTGGTAGTAAAGTTCAATAAACCCAAAACACGTGGTAGACGTTAATTCTCGTTTTCGATGAAATATCTGCGAAACGGGAACAGATCACACAGTCGAGCATACGCAGTAGTAATCAATTCACGTGCTACCTTTAACTTACATATCTCCAAAATTTACCAATGTATTCTAGAAAATAAAAAGACTCATTGATATTTATCGTGCAATGGATTTTATCCTTGCAATTTACATATGAAATAAAATGCAGTGGTGCAATTGCAAAGATGCAGATTTATTTATCATTCGGTCAGATATTGAGTGCTCAAAATAATCATTCTTTCTGTTTGGACATTTTTAGTTAAATTATGTTACACAATTATTGTTATGTTACTTCATTTCCGTGTTTTGATTATCAGTCCTCATTCAGAGCTTTTTAAAGCCATCGAATACGAGCTAGTATCATTATATACCATGATATCATTTCCAAGCTAATAGAAAGTAGTAAAAAATAAAATTCAATATCCGCTTACGAGCATATAGGAGTGGATCAAAGACATATGTATCAAGTACAGCATCGGCAGAGAGCTATAGATATTTAAATTAAACCTTCGATCCGCTCCGGAAACTCGTATTTCACCGAGCCAAGCTAGATGAGGAGGCTTCGCGTTCCTCGATAAATCAGGGCATAAAACATTCGAGTAGCTCGTACTAAAATCATCTGATATATTCGCTCTATACCTAATGAGAATTACAGTTCACGATGCAGGAATTAAAACCGATTAATACTGGAATAAAATTAAAAATGCGTTCCATCAATACTAGAAATATAAAAACAAATACATTTCTGACATACAATTTGTTTTAATATAGTATTTATTCTGTTTCTAATGCTCGAAATAGGTTTTTAAGGTTGAATGAACCCTTAAGTAAAAACAATGGCGAAGCATTTAAATTTTAACAGTTATTAGATATTACAATAATAAAACACTGTGGAATATTTTAGAAATTTTGCGGAGCTATTAGGAAAGTCATTACTTATGGCTCACGCAATCTTAAATGGAAGAGTTGAATTGAGTTAGTTTTAGGATTAGGTCTTTAGCTGAAAGGACATTTGTGATTGCGAACGAAGGGGAGCCCGCAATCAATTTGCTGCGTTGTTACTCGTAATCACGGTATCCTGGAAAACGCAGGTCTTTGTAATAGGGTCCTCGAGACAGGACACGTCGTACAAAATGCAGGGTGTCCTAACGAAACAAAAAGTTTCGTTTTATTCTGCTTACGTTTCCAACATTTAAGTCTAGTCTCACTGTTTTTCTCATTTCTATCTTATTATTGGATATATATTATCTTTTTCCTACATTTAATGTACAATTTTTATAATCCCACAAATTAGAAAAATTTTATACATTATAAATGTGAAAGACGTAGAAACGATTAATTTTGTATGATTTTATATGTCTTAATCCTATGTAAATATAGGAATAGAAATTTCGACATATAAGCAGCAGTTCATTTTTCATAATTTTCACAATAATTTTTATGTAAACCGAAACATATGTATAAATACAGGACTTGCAATTTCGACTGCCAAGCATTTCATTTCGTATGAGTAGCGTTAAATCACGCGGTAGTATGCATTTTCGACGACATACATTATGAATAATACTCCTCCGAACGTTGCATAGTATTTCATTAAAACGAGCAAATTGCAAGCTTTGTGTAACAAATTACAAATTCACGTTTGCATTCGCAATTACAATTGAATGGAAAATTGCGCAAAAGAAACTTCAGCATTAATGTATTCCGACAGTGACTTTATTTACGTATAATTATATTATTAAATAGTAAACATCGCGCAGGAGTTATTATCGAATAATTTGTACGCATTTGATTGGAAATTAATAAATTAATAATTAATAATAATTGACTTAATATCTTGTATTAAGTCAAGAACAATTGTGAAACGATCAAATTAATCACTGAATTCTAGTGCAGTAGAATCTCGGTTCTCGAACGACTTTCTTCTCGAATAATTCGGTTCTTAGACGTGTTTCCTGTTAGAAGATACGCTGCAGTTTCCGAACAAACAAACACATGCTCCGTATATCGGTACCCGTAACGCCACAGTTTGGTTTCGTTTTTCCAACAGCCTTTCGAAACGAAAATTAACTTCAAGAGCCAGTGTTCCACTGTACTAAAGTCACATACATCGAATATTGTTACATTTCCTAAAATGTAACAAGTTAAATAAAATGGAACACAGGATTGTAGATTTCACTTCATAAGCATATAATGATAATTTGAATTTGTTTCAAAAGTATGCTAGGAAGTGTAGATTAGAGGTATAATATAAATTGAGCTCAGGAACGTTTCCATAGACAATCGTTAATAGGAATTCGTTCCCAAAACCAAAACAATCATCGAATGTTAATATTAGTCACATATCATAGATTTTATTTAGTTTTCTTTTCAAATGATTATTTTAATCTGTTTTGAATGCCCATACAAAAGTACAGAATGGAACACATGAATTGAGATTAAGAACGTTTCTACAAACGATTGTTAATTCGTTTCTTTACAAAAGTAAAGTGTACTAAGGCCACTGATCTGATAACGCGAAGTTAAAATCGATAGCGATAAACGAGGGCCATTTTTCGCGTCGCAAACGATTTTTACGTGGAATTCACTGTAGCTATTTGCCCGGCAAATTGGCTTCGCGGAAGCCCAGCCATGGCTTTCGTGTCGCAGCGGCAGAAACACGATGAGATCGCGGCCGATATTAAAACCTGTCCCACCTGCCGTCGCGATGTTAAATAATGAAAGCACTCCGGGCACAAGCGCTTCGACGTCCCTCCCCCCGGTCCTCAAAGAGATATTACAGTTGAATTTGATGATTATGTTCCAGGCTCGTGTCACCTGCTCACGATTGCCCAGTTATGACACACTCCGATTTCATCCTATTTAGTGTTGCAAAATGAAAATACCGCGAGCCTTACTGCAACGATTTTCATCACATTTTTCGAATTCGTTTTGTACATTCATACTGTACATCATTGACATTCATACTGTAGAATGATAGATATTGTACGAATGAAATTCTTATTTCAAAATGATTGTTATATACATTTTAATATGATTATTGTATAATAAAATGCTTCTTTTAAAATATCAAAAAATATCTAATTGATGTTAAAATTGTACATTTGTACAGTACAAATGAAATAGTTGTTTGTAAACGTATATCAGAAAATATCTATTTAAAGATAAAATGGAATCGCGAGTTCGGTTCATAATATTTAGCACAAATTGCCTGGTTTGAAATAAGTTTCCCTTTAAAATGGTCCATTTCCGAGGAGCACTTTATACTTTAATTAAGGCTTAATAATATCTTGAACTTAGTAGAAACTATTTACTAAAAGGAACCTGTCCTTCCGAGCCAAATTAATGAAAATTGTTACGTTTACCCATCGCGTCGTGGAAAACGTTCTAATTCCACGATCGTTATTTGGGGGATTTTTCGAGGCTTTCCGCGTCGAATTAAGTGGACTTCCGTCGTGAGATCCTCTGAGCAATTTACGCTTACAAAGACCCCGGCTTCCCTTACTTTTCGAGTTCAACGCAAACCATATATTTTAGTCTGTTCGACTACTTAAACCAGTCTATGCTTCCTTTTTCCAGTAAACTTCCATTTGATAATGTAGTAAACTAATAACACGTGGTAATATAACACTTCAATATAAACAGCCACTTAGCGAGATATCAAAAATTAGAGATATCAAAATCTTCGGTCCTGATGCCAAAATCTTATAGAAGTACTATAAAGCATCTCTGTATTTTTCAAAATTGTACGTTTGAGGTAGTGAAAGAGGGTAAGATGTGTTTTTATGAATATTTTTATTCAAAGGGGGTAAGGTATATTTTTACGAGATATCGACTTGGTCTTTGCTTATAAAAGTTTCACATACGAATGCTTAAAAATCATTTTCTGGATTTTTCGGAATTTTATCCTTAAAGGGGTAAAATAGAGTGAAACCATTTTGATATATAATCATAAACCAGTGAGTAGCGATTGTGACGTGAACAGAAATTGGGACATTTACTATATGCATAAGATACATAAGTGAAAGAAAAATTCGTAATATTCGTTCAATATGAGATCAGAAAATTTGGTACGTGATCAGATCATTTTTATTTGACATGATATTTTTTATGTCAATCTCATTCGTTTCGTTCAATCCTCCTTTGGAACTGACAGTACATAGTGTATGATGTAAGATAAATGGATAGGCAGATTCGATCGGCGACAAGGTTTGGCGAGCATGGATCGAAACAGGGTTTAGGGATTGGCGTTTACCTCGGAGGTATGCATTGGAAAACGCTTAGGGTATCCCGCGCACAACGTGGTTAAGTGGCTAGATAAACGTTATCCTTTCGGGCAACGTGTCTTTGGTTTCGAAATAAAGCCCAGCTTCTGCGTGGGACGTACGAAAATGCGCGCAGATAATATGATACTTTATGGTCAGTGATAGCAATTCGACGATTTTCTTTAACGAAAGCCGTTTTCGGCCATTACCTCTTTATCCTTTGTGTTGACCATAAGATCGTTTTACTTTTAATAACATCTCTTGACTGAAAAAAAGATGCGCAAATAAGAATGCATGAGTGCATCAATTTAATTATCCCTAGTATGACATTTACTTATTTGTTTATTTATTTATTATTCATACACGGGTTTGTAAAACCCATATACAGTAACAAAACAAAGTGAAAATTAAGTATAAAATATAAATTATGGTAACATATATAAAATATAACAATGAAGAATAATAATGATTGAGAGTGGTATAATACTATTGTAAGTGAGACATAGACGGTCAAGAATTTTAGCCGGAACGTTAATTTTCAATTTAGCAATTAGATCAAGATATAAAACCACTAATAATCTTATGAACACATGAAACATATACTTAAACACATTCGTTGAAGAAAACAAGAGATTTTTGAAGTATTACGTGAAATGAAAGAAATATTTGAATGAACAGTTGAAGATTCGCATAACGCAAATCGTATTCTTTTTTCTTTGATTCTCGTCTTCGGAAAATACTTCAGAAATCTTTATTCCTGTTCACGTAACAGTTAAGCCCCCGGGGTATAGATACGCTCTTCGACGATTCACGTCCCAATGCGCATCTGTTTGAAATTTCCTCGCACGCTTTTTCCTAAACTGATTTGATTTTACGTTTCAGGTGACGGTGAAAGACGACGGGATACCGCCGCTCTCGTCAACGACCCGCGTCGTGATCGCCGTGACGGATATAAACGATCATGGGCCTGAGTTCAAGCAAAAGTACTACACCGTTCAGATTCCGGCGTCACCGTCCACCGAGAAGCCGCTGTTCCAGGTAAGCTTCGTGCAAGTTTGTTCAGTTCACTCGTAATTCGACATTCTAGTTTGAGAATTAGGAGCTGGCACCGTACCTTTTCAAAAGAAACGAGACGACCTGTGTTTGTTCTCTTTGTCTTTTTGTACCACCCACTGTAGAGTAATGTCCCGTATCGTATCTTGTTGTACATAAACGTACGGTGAATCATTGAGAACGATTCAAGAGATTTGTACAATAATAATTATTTCCAATGAATAATTGAAATAACATGTAAGAAAGAACATGTTTTATATTTTTATCAAATGATTCGTTCGTTTATTACCTTAGTACAAATCTTTGTTTTACGTTCTTGACGTCTCACCGTGTATATTGTTCGCTCGTGAAGATACCCCACCCATAAATACATACACTTATGAGAATAGACCGATCACCCGAAACATAGACTTGAGATTAGGCGATTAAAAGAAGAGCACAGAAGAGCACTTCCAATTTTTTTTCACGACAAAATTCGCAAAATTCAAGGACTTGTATCTTCTTAACCATTTTGAATGCAGTAAAATGATGAATGAAACACCCCCTAATTTCGGGTGAATCACATATCATTTTGAGCGATTTCCTTAACATCGAGATAAAAAAATGATCGATTTGGCGTGAAATAACTTAAAAAGAAAATGAATGGGAGAGTTTCTTTTCTTCTATCGACATGCGAAAGAGAGAGAGAAACTATACCGTAACATATTTTCTGTACCGTACTTTTACGTATTTAATGAAAATTGGACGCTCGGTCTATTTCTTATGTCTATGATTCCGCCCCGCGACACTATTGTACATTCGTCGCTGAGAAATTGGATCACCCCCTTCGCTTTTTAAACAAACGCATTTCAATGGTAACTATTGCTATCTCTTTTTTAAAGCTCACCATAACTTCAAATTCCGTCTGATTTTATTTTCCATATGGCGTTCCCTTTGGTATTGTTAGTGATTCATAAAATACCTAGCCACTAATTTAGGTTTTTATGAGTACCCGAGAATCGTTCGCAAGTTATATTAAAACATGAAACACCATCGAGTTTGATTACAAGAATTTAAAAAATCGATTGAATTTAGGACGATTTCATTTATTTATTTATATGAAACAAATTGGACTTTTGAGCCAGAAATTGATAGATATAAATCAACAAATACATCGCGTGTATCAAATTGTAAAATATTGTACAGTAAAACTGGAAAACAGCTGGAAGCAATAAATATGCGTTACATTATCGAGCAGGAATAGTAGGACTGGTTAATCCGATGTCAGCGGAGACAGTATCTCTACCAGTAATATTTAATATACATGATTCGCCGTTGAGTCTCGTCTGCCAGGTTCAATTTCATTAGATATGAGTCCGTTACGTTTTATTATCATTTTGTCTACGCGCATTATAAAACAGTTTTCCTTTTCTTCCGTAGTTAGTATAATAAAATACTTATTAAAATTTGTATAATTGAAAGTGATACGAGAATCTCGAAAGCAAACAGTGAAATACGTAAAATACGATTTTATATATCCTCATTTTCATTCTAATAAATGTTAAGAAATGAATAAGTCATAAAACTAAAGCGAAAAGATGAAAACTGCATATGAATCCAATAGAATTCGAGTCATAAAATCAATTGCATTCTAACTTCCAATGGCCATAACTTGTAAAACGGTGATGAAAAACACGTTTCGGTGGATAAAATGAAGCTTCGTCGAGGAAAACGGATTACAACGCAGTAGAGGGGGAGCGAAAGCGAGTTATCGGAGATAATGCGAAAGTTAAAAGGCTTCCTTCTCTCGTTCTCGACAGAAATCGAGGAACCGCTCGCGGGAGTTCGACCTCTCGGTCGATACGTTACTAGAGAATGGAACTTGGGAGACATTTAGCCCCGACAACTTGTCAGGAGATCGTATCTTCAGGGTAAGAACACCGCTGGCACGTAAAAAAAAAAAAAAAACAAATGAGAAAGAATAAAAAAAAGAAGGCAAACGCGCCGACTGGTTGCCGCGGAAGCTTCAATAAAATTCCCCGCGCGGGCATCGGATAGTTTGCGCCAGCTCGTGTTGCATTGATTCATGAATCCGCTTTTATATTGTACGTCTTCGTTTGTTTATACAAACACGTTTAACATACTTCAACGGAGGATTCGATGCGCTAGGAAATTCGTTTATCTTAACGTTTACCAGATAGAATGAATTGACTGTTCTTACAAAAGCGAGTCTATAGCTTTGTGTAAGTAATTATAGATAGCAACAGCAATTAAGGGATAAACAAATCATCAGATCCAAAGTTTTATAATTTGAGTAGGAAGTTTTTATTGTTAATTATTAAATAATTAACATATACTAATTAAATATAATTATTAAAATTTGAATAGAAATTCCTTGATTACACGTAGAACCTAAAATAATTTTTATAGGACAAATATTCGTACGAATTCAATTCTGTGCACTGAATCCTCTGCACGATCGACTGAACGTTTTTAATTACAATACTGCATTTTCGTGCAAGCTCATTTTAATTAGGAACCATGCATTCGGTCCACTCGATCGATCTTCTCTTCTTTTGTTCGATGCAACCCTTCTTTTTGTTATACGCGAGAGGGATAGGGAGACCTCTCAAAGACGCAAACGCACTCTGACCGAAGTTCACGCAACGCGGAAGGGTTGAGAGTTGAAAAAAGGGAAGGAAAAAGAAAATATAGTTAGCTTTGAATGAAGACCGAGGAGGAGACTGCTATTGGTTCGTGCTACGGTGAACCGTATAGTGGATAATTGAAGCTCGTTCGTGGCTGTCCGAGGATTTGGGTCGAGAGCGGAATTTATCTCTACGAGTTATTAAGTATCAAGTGCCTACCGGCTTCTTAATTGCATTCAGACTTCAACGCTCCCTTCTACCCAAGGGCCAGTCGAAAATGATCATTCTTTCGATGTCACTTATCTTTTTGTGTCAAATGAACGCTATGTAAAATGATCAGTGAAGTATATGCAATCAATTGCGCGAAATCCATTATCTAAAATTCAAATTCTACATGTACATATGTAATGCTCTTGTACATAGTTTCGTTCGTTTTTACGCTATCAATTGACCACTTTTTATGCCTCTTAAAAATCCTATGATTCTGTGTTAGACAAATGCGTTACCAGGTAGTCGATAAGAAGTTTGGTCAGAGTAGCGTGATCGTTCATCGTTTTTCCCCTGTATATGTTTGTAATGTATCCATCTATAAGTATAAGACTCTGTAACGCGACTTGCTCGTTTTGCTCGTCTCTGTATGTACTTGTTATGTTAATGAATGTTTGCATCTGTACGAGACTTTCGCCTGATCGTTTTGTTTCAATTAATAATATTCGCGTGGCGTTAGAAGTGCCGAATGCGAAGGGAAGCATGACAGGAAACGAAAGGAAACGCTTGTTACAACTCCAGGATTCCTCTACAACAAATGAAACAATATTGCATTGACAATAATATACATTCTTTTTATTTATAGATTTATTAATAAAATTTGATAAATAATGATATGTTATATGATATACAGAGCGTCCTACGAAACCTAGTCCTAAGTTATGGGAAATAGATAAAAGTTTTTATAGGGAAGTTGCACGGTTCAAGGGGGCACATCTCCTGGTGGAAATAAATTCTTTTTTATGTTATTATTTAATGAGATACGATGGTCAAGTTAAACTTTTTCGAATGGGTCTGCATATTTTCTTTTTATCGACCTATCAAAATAGAGCTGTTCAGGACGATATAATAACTTAGGAAATAATGGACAATCCAGCGTTTTGTGGAATACCCTGTATATTTATTATAATGACAAACAAATATATTTGAAACATATTATAATATAAATATAATAATTGTTCCGTCGTACTAAATAGCATTAGAAATTCGTATAATTTTACTAACATGATTTATTAACAATTTTTAATGAAAATTTCAATTGGAGATATCTGGAACTCGTCATTCCTGCGGTTTTGCTGATTCTAGTGTTGCACTCAATACATTCCGATCTACATTTCATCAATATTAAAACACTATTGAGGCTTTCAATTAAATTTTCGTACTCGACCAGACCGTCCATCCTTCAAAGAGCTCCCATCCCCAGAAAAACCACTACTTGACCTAAATTTTTCGCCGAATAGCGCTCCCAGTTTTTTTCGTTCCGCGATTCTGCATACCCAGATGACCTAAAAGTCCTTTAATCAAATCGAACATCAAACGGAGAGCCGCGATGGCCGAAATCAGTACGAGAAAATCGCAGGAAAAGCCTGAAACCCGATAATTAAAGACACATGGGAAACATGTTCGCTCGTTGCGGAGGAAAAGGCGTAACATTAAATAAAAACTAGAAGCCGGTCGCCGTTTAATGAACCAACGACGAAACATTTTTCTGCATGAAGCAAAAAACGTGGCAAAGCCTTTCTTTGTATATGAGCTTCGAGTGGCAAAGAAACGCGGCCTGTGTTTTTAATACGCTTTAACACGGATCGATATTTAGCAGATACAGGGGGGGGGAGGAAGATCTGGCATCATCCCCTGCGTTCTTTCTTTCCACACTTTTTTTCCCCACTTTTTTTCCCCTCTTCCCTTTCTGTTTCACTATTCGTTTCGCATGACGTCGACGAACGCGTGAATGCTACGCTTCGAGGTCATGAGCGAAATGCGTTTCGCGGTGGATTAAGGTAAAAGTACCTATTATGAAGACACCATCTCACTTATGACCACCAGACTGTGGATTTTTATACAAAATAAATCATTTATGATATCATTTCAAAAAATGAAATCTAAACTGAGATTTGTTTTACTGTTCGAAAATAATGTGTATTATACTTTTGATGTCTTGTTCATTATTACACATTACGCACACTCTTTATATTTTCCGTACATCCAATTCGTAATAAGTACCTCTACCTTATTGAAAGACTGACAAACAGTGAACGAATCGACTTTACAGTGGAAGTCAAATATTATTTCTATTTCCTAGGAAGAACGTTTCTTTGTTTGACAAAACTTTCATGTAATCGCACTGATACCGAATCAGTGCAATTGATGAATTGATATCAAATGGTATCAAACGTTAAATGTATCGGCTGCTGTCGCAATTTAAAGTCAGGTTTTGCATAAAGTCTGTTAACCACTTCTTAGATTTTAGATTTGATCCCTCAAAGATCGTAGATGCGTTTTGCTTAATTTCTAATTTATCAGGCCTCGTTTTTTGAATTATCGCTCAGAGTTTCTCGCGAATAATTAGATCGTGGATTTTATGCATTTAAAAGAAATTAATATACAGAAATGATACATGATGCATGCAAGGGAAATATGAAATGTGAAGTAATAAAGGAATTGATTATTTAAAATACATTTTTGAAACAAACATCATAAAGGTTTTAATCTGCATAAAAATTCTCAGTCTAATTATTATACTTAGAAGCAGCTTGATTGAAGAGGACTTTCATTTAATTTCCTTTCGACCGATACCAATGTTCCATTTTTCTTTCTGTGTCTTGTATTACTGTCAGTAGAGGACCTGAGGAGTGCAACGAATCGAGAATAATTTTTCGTTTCGTCTACGATAGGTGCTTGCAAACGACGAAGACATCGGCGACAATGGGAAAATTCAGTATAGCATCAAGGGTGGTCGTGGGAAGGGCAAGTTCAAAATACATCCTACCACTGGGCTAGTTTACTCCCAGAAGGGTTTCGAGGCCGGACAAGAATACGAGATGATGGTAAGATGAATTTATTATTGTAACTCGAGAAATGTTTTCTTGTAAAAAAAAAAAAGGCAATTTAATCATTATACTCAGAAAAAATTTCCTTTATCATCCGCCTTGGAAATTACTTTTACTAATTACTACTGTTCACGTCGTGTCTCAATTGTCCCAGTCTATGCGCCTATCAACTTTCAACAACTTTTATCAAATTACAATCTAACGTTCATTCAGTAAAATAAATTATTACCTTAGCTACCATATAGTTTATTTTGCATGTAAAAAGCAGTCTTATCGCGACTGATCGGTTGTTTGCTGGAGGATCGAACTTGAGATCGAGTTTAACTTGGTCCCATGCGGCTCTGTTTGTTAGATAAAGGCCTCAGACAGCGGTGAACCACAGCGGAGTCATCAGACGCGGGTGTCCGTGCAAGTGGTCGAGGTACCCAAGGAATCCGAGCATCCACCGGTCTTCAAGACGAACAATCAAAGCGTCGAGGTCACAGAGAGCGATGAGGTCGGCTTCCTTGTGGCTCTGGTCCAGGCCACGGACAAAGACGGCGATTCCTTGTGGTACGATATTCTCGGTGAGTTGAATCAATCAATTAATAAAGTCACTTTATACATCTTTTATAGAATTATTATATTTTATGTATTGAACGAATTAGTAAATTTATGTAATTATATGTCTTATGAAACAAATACATCTCGCCGTTCATATTTAAATACAACATTGCCAGTAATACGTATATGAAAATTAATAAATATTATTACATTATGTTATTTGACTGAAGTTTATTGAATGAGTTGAAATGAATAATGAAGCCATATTTAGGATTAATGTGATCTGCATATTGTTCATTTTATACATTCGAAACCTGATTATCCTTATTCAATGAATTATCGCTTCGTTTAATTAAAGTACTGACAACGATATGATGAATACAAAGATTTTAGTGAAAGAAAGATGTAACAATTTTTCACTTGTATTTTCCAAATAAAATCATCGTAATTATAATTGGATCCAAATATTTTATTTTCCTCAGTAAATGAAGAACAACGATTGTTTTCAGATGGAGACAAGCGAGACGAGTTCTTTATCGGTCGGGACAACGGGAACGTGTTACTAGCAAAGAAACTCGACTGGGAGACCCAGAACTTTTACAATCTAACGATAGGCGTGACTGACAGCGTGCACACGGCTGTAACACAGCTTCTGGTGACGGTGATCGATATAAACGATCACCGTCCAGAGTTCACTGAAAGCACCTACCACGTGGACATATCAGAGAACGTGGAGAAAGGTGAGAAAATCTTGCAGCTGCACGCGACCGACGAGGACGAAGACAAGAAAGTTTTCTATAGCCTTCACGCCGCTCAGAGTCAAGCTTCCCTCGGGATCTTCCACGTGGACTCTGTAACGGGCACCGTGACTTTGAACGAGGTGCTCGACCGAGAAACTATCGAAGAGCACGTGCTCACCGTTATGGTAAAGGATCAGGGAACTCCCGCGAAACGTAATTACGCAAGAGTGATAGTGACCGTGCACGATCACAACGATCACGCGCCGGAGTTCACCTCGGAGATCATCCAAGGTAAAGTGTACGAGACCTCACCAATCGGCGCAGCCGTCGTCCAGGTCTACGCCATCGACAGGGACAGAGGAGACAACGCGAGAATCACTTATTCGATAACGTCCGGAAACGTAGGCAACATGTTCACGATCGACCCGGAATTAGGTGTGATTCGCGTGGCAAGAGAATTGGATCTGGGCGTCTCTTCGGAATACATATTATTAGTGAAAGCTACGGACCATGGGTCTCCAGCATTGGCTAATACGATACCAGTTCACGTGATGGTTACTATGGCTGATAACGCTCCACCAAGATTCATACAGAAAGAACTGTCCGCGGAGATCTATGAGAATCAACAATTAGGTACTTACGTGAAATACGTGGAAGCTAGAAGCACTTCGTCTCTGCAGTTCGAGATAATCAATGGAAATAAGGATGACACGTTCTTCGTGAATCCTAGTACAGGTATCATAGTTATCAAAAACGAGCTGGATTACGAGAAGACCAAGTTTTATAATTTGACGATCGGTGCGACTAATATGGCCGGTGCTTCGGCGAGCTGCAACGTGATCATTCACATTCTGGATCGTAACGACAACGCGCCCAGGTTCCTGCAAGCTACTTATAACGGGCAAATCAGCGAAGGCGCCAGTATCGGTTCCCTGGTGCTCACGAACACCAGCACACCGTTAGTTATTAAAGCTGAGGACGCGGATTCGGAATTAAACGCTCTTTTGAATTACGACATTGTGGAGGATCTGCCGAGAAAATATTTTCATATCGACTCCAGCACAGGTGCCATTAGAACGGTAATGGTCCTAGATCACGAGACCATGCCGAGGTTCACGTTCCACGTAAAGGTTTCCGATCTGGGGAAACCGAAGCTGTCTTCCGAGACCACGGCCAAAGTGGTGATCGTAGTTACGGATGTCAATGACTGCCCGCCCAAATTCCTTCAAAACGATTACAATACCACTGTGCTACTGCCCACCTACAAGAACGTTGCAGTTATTCAAGTTAGCGCCGTCGACCCTGACAGTTCTGAAGGAGTTCCACTTAGGTACACTTCTTTCGTAATTACCATTAATTAAAGGATAATACCATTCTAACGACCGGAAATATTTTATAGAAATATAATGAATATAATGTAAAATCTGTTTAAGTATTTACAAAATTTCTTTTCGATCGAAAAATATTTAACTTTGTATAAAATATTTAAATTTGTATAAAATAGTATGTTTCATTTGCATAAAGAAATGCATGGAGATTATCTATTAATAAGGATTGTTATGAATCTAAAACACCTTGAAGCTATTAAAAAGGTAGACACCTGTGTATTTGCACTGGGTGATTCATATTTATACGGCGTCTCGCGGCTTCGTTAGCATTCATTTACCATTATAATTGTTGCATGAAACTTGTGTGTCGGTTGCCCGATACACGCTCGTTTTCCCTCCGATGTTGGGAGAAAATTGCCCTGCACCCACTTAATAGGAGGGAACGGTTACTTTTGAATTTGCATAGGTGCAAAGAGTCGACGTTCTTTTTCCTACGTTTAATGGCATCATCCTTGGCGCGTTCTTTTTCCAACACGTGTATTTTAATATGCAATTCAAATATTCTATATTACAACGCAAATATAATAATTTCTATGCATGAAAAATTGTTCAATTTTATGAAAAAAATAATTGTAACGCGTAAAGTCATCATCATCTTATTTTTAAGTAGGTTCTTAAATTATGTATATCTTTTAAATTTACGGAGAATTGAAATATGTGCGAAGTCATAGAATTTTTATAAAATACGAAGTATATTCATCTGTAATTGATCGATTTCATTGCTTAATCTGTCTAGATTGTAAAAATTTAAATAATAACAAGTAAAACGTCAATGATTATATAAACGTGAATTAATTTTAAGTTGAGCACGACTGCTTCTGGAGCCCTTAATAAAACAATCCTTTCTTTTTATCCAGATACGATATAATTGACGGGAACAAGGGTCACACGTTCGACATAGACTCTCAGACGGGCGTGATCACCGTCCACAATCCGGATCGTATGAAGAAAAGTTACCTGCTCCGAGTACGCGTCTCCGACGGGAAGTACTCGAGCGTTTGTCAAGTGAACGTGCTGGTGAGGAAGTCGGAGAACTCGGGGCTGATGTTCCAGAAGAACGTGTACGAAGGCACCATTCAGGAGAACTCGACCAGGATCACGACCGTTGCAGTAGTGAACGTTTTGGGTACCGCGTTAAACGAACATGTTGTCTTCAGTATACTGAACCCGACAAACATGTTCGTGATCGGACCAACCTCCGGCGCGATTCGTACTACCGGCATCAGGTTTGTGGAAATCTATAAGCAAATCTTATCTAATGATTGACATAATACAAACAATGTTTGGAATGGGAATTTCTGTTGATTTACAGATTCGATCGCGAGGTATGCGACCATTACGAATTGATAGTCGAGGCAAAGAGCCAGCAACCCGACAGAGATAAGCCCAGGGTAGCGCATGTGATCGTAAACGTTACCATATCGGACATCAACGACAACTGCCCAATGTTCGTCAACCTGCCATACTACGCCGTCGTCTCCGTCGACGCACAAAAGGGCGACGTTATCACCAAAGTGAGTAGATAAAAATATACGTGCTAATTATTTCATGTCTTATATGAATTTTCTAATTTTCTTCATTTGTAAAGGTGCACGCAGTGGACATGGACAGCGGTGATAACGGAGAAGTCAGATACGAATTGAAGAAAGGACATGGGGAGCTCTTTAAAGTGTGCCGGAAGACGGGCGAGATATCCCTAAAACAGAACTTGGAAGGACACAATCGCGAATATCAACTCACCATCGCTGCATACGACGGTGGTAAGTATTAAACTTAATTACTGTCATATATCAATTTAACGTAATTCAAAATTCTTGTATTATTCCATTATCGCATATATGTATAAGATATTTATATCCCGTATGTATCATTAAATTCATATTCACATTATATTATTTAATCTTATCTAAAATCAGTCAAACAAAAAATGATATATGTATAGATGAAATTTATCATAATTCCATATACGGTGTGCTTTATATATAATTCATTGTTTGCTAATTTGTTACAAGATGATTATTTGTCATTACAACTAAATTTCATTTGAAACATTTTCTGACAAACTTGAAACCTTGTTCTAGGCATTACGCCGTGCTCGATCGTAGTCCCGGTGAACGTGAAGGTGATAGACCGATCAATGCCGGTGTTCGACAAGCAATTCTACACAGACAGCGTTTTAGAGAGCATCGAGATTCACTCGCCGCTGGCTCTGTCGATTCACGCCGAATCACCCTTGAATCGCAAACTCATATACAGCATAACCAAGGGGAACGATTTCGAAGAATTTGCCCTGGATTTCAACACAGGTAAGCGAACGTGCCCGGTCAGTTGAACGGTAGATACAATTTTTCAAAAACGAAGATTGAATTAAACACGCGGCACTCCAGAACGGAAGTCGATCGAGTTATCCGAACAATGTACCTTTCAACGTCACTTTCAAAGATTCAAAAAACGCAGCCACGTTTTCGGACCATTTTCTGTTTAATCTCGTTCGTGGTTTCACGTTTCAAGACATTTTACATTAAATCAATAAAAGATATTCATGATTTATGTCTTTCGTGTATTTAAAATGACAATATCGTATTAATTCCATTTGGATTTGTCTACAAAAATGAATTTTGATTTGTTTAAAAATAGAGCANCATGAAAATCCGCAGTCTAGTAATCGGTGACTAAATTCTAATCAAGCGTAGTGGTGAGTTAGTAGTAAAACGGGGATGTTGGAATGCGTCGCACGTAACACAATCTATGATAATATTGGGTTGAGGAAAAGTCTTCTTACCAGTTAAAGTTTAATTGAAATCATATTTCTATTAAATGATGGCAATCCATTTATTTCTGTACAAAATTCATTTAATACGATCGAGATCATTGACACAACCATTGCGTCATTTAAGTAATTTAAGAACTTTTATTTCAATTATGCCTTAATTTATAATAGGACTTCTTCCCAATCAACACTACCGTTATTCGACTCGTAATTGACAGGATTGCTCGTAAACGTATTTAAGAGTTTATTCTATACGAAATACGTCTCAGTAGTTGTTTTTTACAAATTAATACCCTTTTTCTTTATCCGTCTCACCTATGATTCTCTACCAACGAGTTGAACCGAGATTATTCTTTAAATAATTAATATTATACAGTAAATCAAGTAAATCAGTAAGAAGTATTATATGCAAAGACTTATTCATTTTAATCAAAACACGATAAACATAATGGAAATCGTAAAATGAATGTGTTCTTATATTTTTGCAATTCAACAAACATTTATAAGGAAATTATAAATTATATATATCATTATATTCAATAATTTTAAATGTTACTTCTTATTGATTTATTCGATATATAGTTATATTAAGTTTATTCTTAAATTTCTAGTAAATATAAATGTACAGTGGCCTATAAAAGTATTCAAAAGTATTTACGTACTAAAGAATGTAGAATCGGTTTAGTTTGGCTCTCGGGTAGAGAATTTATTCTTTACGAATGCTTATCTGGTTAAACTAGAAATTAAAGTGTTGTTGTATCTCCCTGTTTCGCAGCCCCCGACAGTAACAATGGTCCTTGTGAGTATAAAAAAATACTAGTTCTATCGGCCTGCTGTTTCACACTGTCACAATTGCCTACTGCACTGTTCGCTCTCTTCTTTTCTTTCTCTCTTTCTCTTCCTCTCTCTCTTTCTATCATGCACGACTTTCACGTCAGTAACGATGAGTTTCCTTCAATCTGTTTCTCATGAGAAGACAAATTATATATTTGCATTAAAACCAATCCTGTAATCGTGTATCCACTTGTACCAGAGATTTGTATCGTATCACATCACAGTTGCTGCAAAGTAGTTATGAACGAGTATTATTTTTTAGAAAATTTATTGGATGCAAATTGTGAACAAAAAATTTTATAACAAATCATAGTAAATGATATAGTCATACATACAACGATGACATGCATTGATGATACGCAGTGATAATAGGCGCATCGTATAATAGCAACGAGAATATGATACAAGTAGAAATGGACTTGATTCCAGGAGAGTCGATCGTAACTTTGCCATTCTCGTTGGCAATAATTATAAACAACGAACGCATTTCCATTTTACTGAACCCGCACAGCCCGATACATGCAACGATAATCATTTTTCAACGCACTCAAATTGGTCGCCCGCTTCATTGAAATTTTAGATGAGCATAAAATGCAGATTCTTCCTAACACAAATGCATCATAGGTTTATTTCTTTTTTTATGTTTTCGATATTAAAACTACTAATCCACTTCTAACAGCTTGCCAACCACTTTAACAGTGCACGATTTTGAAAAAAAAAACAGGCAGTACAATAATCCTTTATCTCCCAAAATGAATTATATTCAAACCTAAATGCTATTAGATTAAAGAAGTATGAATATTACGTAGTACGAAGAATAGAATGTTTCATTTCAACAAATTTATAAATCGGATAATAAATCAGTACACTGTGGATGTTTATGGAAATTTCTATTTTTATAAATAGAATTAAAGGAACGGAACGCATATAAACATTTGCTTGCTTATCTAAACATTATAAATTGTATTTTACTGCGTGGATGTTTCGTATGTTTTTTAAATTAACGTCTGTTTTTCTTTAAATTATTGGAAATTCCCATAAATGCATAGACATCCGCAGTCTATAAATCAACATTGATATTTTAATTAACACTTACTGTACACGTGAGGAATATCAAATTCTAATAATAGATGTGTACCAAAGAAATTTCCATGAGGTGTGTACACTAAGGGTTTAAATTCCTGTAATTTCGTCAAGGGGTTCAATTCTAAAATTGACCTGTTTAGTATGAAAGTGGAATTCTCTTTTTTCAATTATTGGAATATTAATTACTCTTTCATGTTCTCTCGAACTAATTCTCATATTGAACAGAAGCTGAATCAAGATGAAATTAAATTTTTAGCAAGTTAGCAATCTACTTTCATAATAAATAGCTCAATTATTAAGCATTAGGTTTGATCACACTAACTGGTCACTATACGGTCAAACAATAAACAATAAATGAACAATTACTAAATTACAATTAACAATCAAAAACAAAACTAGTCTGCAGATTTAATGAATTCGTGGACAAATTATTTCTATAGAAAATATAATTTCCAAAGACACAGATCTGAATTGGAATGCATTTTATTATTCTTAAAAAATATAAGGAAATTCCTATATAGATTTAATTTTCTATATCAATACTAAAAATATTTTCATGTTTGACATGATCTGACTGTTTGTGTGAACGAAACCTTCTAATTCAATCGACGCATCAGCACGCAAAAATCGTTAAGATGTGTATTTACCTGTGTCCTACTTATTGTTTATCAAGAGATCTGTCACATAAAATAATTGGTTGTTCTTGTGTTTCATTAAATGATATTTCATATAAATTTCACAATTCTTTGGATCTTGCATTTCACCAAATTGCAGTTCTCTTTTATAAGCCTCTTGGATCAGTAGAGTGAATTAGACTTCATTATTTTGAACAAATTTTTATTTAGTCTCCGTTGTAAGTTTTGCGATATTTAAACTTGAGACTTACGAACAACGTATATTTCACGCATGCAATAATGATACGGTATGATACAAGTTGATACACGCCTTACTAGCAAAAGAAAATATTTCTCGGCTTTGTGGACGCTACACGCCTGCCATATGCTTGTTGGGTCTACAATCTTCTCTTCGATTCCAAATCAGGTGTGATCTACGTGGTGGACGAATTGGATTACGAGCAAAAGAAGCAGTATGAGCTGACGGTGCGCGCGACCGACAGTGTGTCCGGCGTCTACGCCGAGGTGCTCGTCAGCATCCTAGTGCTTGACGTGAATGATTGTCCACCTGAATTCACCCAGGATTCGTACAATATCTCCGTATCCGAGGCAGCGCCGTTCGGCACCTCCGTGTTGAGAGTCCACTCGAGGGATAATGATACTGGTATGTCTTTATTACTCTCCATTGCCATCCTCTGCACTTTTCTATACAATTACTTATATCATGTACTCATATAGTGATTGAAACACTGTTTCATGTAATGAATGTCACAATAATTGATATAGGAATTTATACTATCTTTTATACAATGACTGATACAATATATAATACAATAATTCTTATACTAATTGATACAAGGTTTTACATATACATATTATACAAACAAAGATTTATATATGATACACGTTCTAATATATCAACTTTCTGCGTAGGTATAAACCAGGAGGTGCGTTACGCAATCCAGAATGACACGGAAAACAGTAGTGATCTGTTCCACATCGACTCGGAGGAAGGTGTGATATTCCTGAAGCGATCCCTGGATCACGAGAGCCACGAATCGCACCATTTCACGGTGATCGCGATGGACCGCGGCGTGCCGAGCCTCTCGAGCACGGCTCACGTCTGGGTGACGGTGATCGATATGAACGACAATTCACCGAAGTTTGAGCAGCCCTCGTACACGTGCTGGCTGTCCGAACACGCGGAGCGGGGCCAATTCGTGACCGTGGTGTCCGCCAGCGACCCAGACTACGTGGACGAGAAATTGACATACACGATCGTCGGTGGTAACGAACAACAGACTTACAACATCGACCAATCGACCGGCGTAATCACATTGATCAACATGCAGAACTTTGGAGAGAAGAAACTCACTATGCTGAACGTGTCCGTTACTGACAACGTGTACACCAGCTTCGCTCGAGTGAAGATCGAGATTTTACCTGCGAACAGGCACAATCCCAAGTTCCCCAATCCGGTACGTTTTGTTAAAAAGAATCAGAAAATAATTCATAGAACAAATCACATAATAAACGATTCTTACAGGTGGTAGAGGTGACGGTGCTTGAGAATCAGTTGCCGGGTAGATTGGTAACAAGCGTGATCGCGAACGACGAAGATTTCGGCGAATACGGAGCGCTCGTCTACACCATAGCTTCAGATTTTATGAAAGAGGTGTTCGATATAAACAGAGAAACCGGGGAGATCGTAACTAGGAAGAAATTGAACCGAGAGAACCAGAAGCTGTACGAGATACCTGTAATGGCTACCGATGGAGGTGGCAGGTCGGGATTCGTAATGGTCCGAGTGAGGGTTGGCGACGAGAACGATAACTCGCCAGTGTTTCTTCTGAGAGAGTATAAAGCTAGTATACATGGGAATTTGACTGTGAACACGCCGTTCCTCAAAGTGAAAGCGCAAGATGCTGACGAAGACGACGCTGCTAGAATCGTTTATTCGATATACGAACCTCAGACGTCGGAAGCCAAATCGCTGTTCGGTATCAATCCTGATAACGGAGCGATGTTCCTACAGAAAAGCGCGATACCTTGGGGTAAGTGGAATATCTACATTCCTTCACAGTTGCTTTCCGAAGTTTATTTGATTTGATGAAATTATAAAAGAATTGAAGAAGTTTATATAGAAATATGAGATAATTCCATCAGACTAAAAATAAACTATTTTAAATTGCAGAAAACCAATTGTTCGAGTTATTCATCCGAGCCGAAGACAAAGGCGGAGCGACGACTCACCATGCGGACGTTCCCCTAAACATCTACATAATGGGACCACAGGACATTCCACCGCTGTTCGAACGCAAAGAGGACAAATTTTTCATATCCGAAGCATCGCCTGTCGGCACACCGATAACGAGACTAAAGACAGTAACCAACAACACTGTCACGTATAGGATCGTTTCCGGAGACGAGGACTCTCCACTTTTTTCGGTCGACTCCCACGGACAAGTTACGCTAGTTAAACCATTAGATAGAGAACTTAAAGACAATCATTTAATCGGAGTGCTGGCTGAAACGGATTCGAGTCCACCGTTGACGGCTTTGGCTGAAATCTCGCTTCAGGTGTTGGACGACAACGATCACGCTCCTAAGTTTGAAAGCAATCCTTATAGTATCAGTTTGGCGGAGAATATCGAGGAAGGAACGTCTATTTTGAAGATCATCGCCCATGACGATGATTTAGGTAGCAATGGGGAGGTTCGATATTCCTTTGGATCAGACATCGGCGAGTTAGCGAACGTTTTCACGATTGATCCTTACACTGGTTGGATCTCGACCCTGGTTCTGCTAGACAAGGAGAAACAACCGGAATACAAATTCCAGGTACTAAGAATTCTGATTTACATCATGAATTTATGTTTTAATAAAATGTTAATAATTCTAACTAAATATTTGAAACATCTTCAGGTGGTCGCTACGGATAACGGGAATCCGAAACACTTTGCGAGAACTTCGGTACATGTGAAATTGAAAGATTACAATGACAACCCGCCATCGTTCGTGGACGATCTTTACGAGGCAGCGGTGAATGAAGATGCTCTTCCAGGGACCGTGGTGGTGAAGCTAGTTACTGTGGATAAAGATTCTGACGTGAACACGCCAATAGAATTCTATATAACATCAGGCGACCCACGATCCCAGTTTCAAATCAGATCGACCGGCGAAGTTTATGTCGCCAAGGCTCTGGACCGGGAAACGATGGACCGTTACGAGCTCGAGATAGTCGGCACCGACGGCAAATACGTATTCAAGACGCGTGTGACAGTCCAAGTGTTCGACGTTAACGACAACCCGCCGTATTGTTTGAGATATCGTTACCGCGAGATATTATCCGAAGGATCGCACCCAGGAACCTACGTGCTGACTGTCTTAGCTACCGACTACGACGACGAACCTAACGCCAAGCTGCGTTTCTACTTAACCGGTGATAACAACGACAAATTCTCGCTAGACAAGGAAACAGGCGTGTTGAAGACCGTCGGCCAGCTGGATAGAGAAACTCAGGCAAAATATTCCTTGACTGCTCACGTTCAAGACAGGGACAAGCCTCTGTGGGAGTGCTCCTCGCAGCTGGAGATTCTCGTCTCCGATCTAAATGACAATGCGCCGAAATTCACGATGCAAACTTACAGCGCCACGATGCCAGAAGATGTCGAGGTCGGTACTTTGGTGACTAAGGTGCACGCGACAGACGATGATATCGGTATCAATCGCAAGATCAGATACGAGTTCATCGACTCCGCCGAAGGTCATTTCCTGATCGCCGCGGATAGCGGTATCGTGACACTTGGGAAACCTTTGGACAGAGAAACAAAGGCGATGTACAACGTTACTATTCAAGCGGTGGATCAGGGAACTCCTCAATTAACAAGCGTCACCTCATTAATCGTCAACGTCCAGGATATCAACGACAATCCACCGGAATTTGCATCGAAAGTTTATTTCTCGAGAGTGCCCGAGATCTACGCAGTTGGCACGGAAGTGTCCAGAGTGCTTGCAACGTCTAAAGACACCGGAGTCAACGCGGACGTTTACTACTCAATCGTCGGCGGGAACGAGCATAAAAAGTTCCAAATCGATGCGCACACCGGAGTTATCACTATTGCTGAACAGTTGGATTACGAGAGGGCAAGGGATTACTTTTTAACTATTCAGGCTATGGACGGAGGCATCCCTCCTCTCAGCAATCATGCCACGGTGAACATTACTGTGATCGATAGCAATGATAATGCACCCATCTTTAGCGAAGTGTCGTACAGGGCTGATGTGAGGGAGGACGCGAAAATAGGAGAGAAAATCATTCAGGTGAGTGCACAGATTACTGTTCTGTAACGGTGTATAATGATATATAATTATTTTCTTAAATTATGCATTTATGAACAAGCTAAATGTACATGAAATATGAACAATGCATGAAGTGTACGAAGTATTTAAAATGTGCGCATATTGTAATGCTTAAATCGTCAAATGAAATACATTAATTAACTATCATAAATGTTAACAGCTAAGTTAATAAATAATGTCAGTCACAAATGAGAACAGTAGTAAAGTAAATGAATTTTAACTGAGGTTGCACTTACGATTAATATTTCAGGTGTATGCGAACGACCTGGATAGCGAAGTGAATGGAAATGTATCTTATTACATAGAACGAGGCGACAGGAAAAGGCAGTTTTCGATCAATCAGAGGACGGGGCAGATTGCCGTTGCCGCGTCGTTGGATCGTGAAGAGGTCGGTACAAATCAAATACAGCTCAATACATTTCAAGAACAAATTACAATCTGTTTTGTAGTCACGTTAGGTCCATGTTTGTGACTTAATGTAAAAGATACCGATCTTATATTTTTGATAATGGATATAAGTAACGAACTTCTTTCAATAAGTTTTATTTCGCAGTCTACGACGATCATTTCTCTCTTTCAGATCGGCAGTTACGACCTGGAGATCCACGCTCGGGACAGCGGCGTACCAATGCTCTCCAGCTTCGTGATAGTAAACATCGAGATTCTAGACGCAAACGACAATCCTCCTCTGTTTTCTTTATCAAACTACACGGCGGTGGTCCAAGAAGACAAGCCTCTGGGCTATACCGTGTTGCAATTTGAAGTAACTGATGCGGACATCGAGCCAAATGCCGCCCCGTATACCTTCGATTTCCTGTCCGGGAACGAAGGTAACGCGTTCAGAGTAGAACAGGACGGGAGCCTGCGGACAGCGACCAAATTCAACAGCAAACTGAAAGATAAATACGCGTTACACGTACGCGTGTTCGACAACGGCAAACCCCATTTGTACTCCGACGCATGGATCATGATCAAAGTGATCGGAGAATCGCAGTATCCGCCAGTGATCACTCCCCTGGAGGTGACTGTTAATTCGTACATGGACGAGTATCCCGGAGGTATTATCGGGAAAGTCCACGCGACAGATCAGGATCAATACGACTCGCTTTTATACAGTTTGGTCCCATCGTCTCCTATACCGAACGACCTCTTCCAAATCGACAAGATCGACGGCACTTTGGTAGCTCTCCCGCGATTGGACGTCGGCGAATACCGAATAAACGTCAGTGTGACGGATGGAAAGTTTCATTCTTATTCCACCGTGAGAGTGAATGTGAATTTAATTACTGAGAGAATGCTGGAGAACGCGGTGATAATTAGGTTCAGGGAGGTCAGCCCGGAGGATTTCATACTGAGTCATCGCAAGGTGTTCGAAAGAACGGTGCGCAACGTGATCAACTGTACGTTGGAGGATATAATTATTATCAGTGTTCAGCCATCCACGGACGAGATAAATTTAATCAAATCTCGAGCGATTCGTCAAGCGGTGCATAACGACTTAGACCTTCTGTTCGCCGTGAAGCAGAGATCAACTATTTTAGGCTCGATCAGTTTTTATACATCGGAATATATTCGCGAGCGTTTGAACGAGCATATCAGAGATCTAGAGCAGTCGACGAAGTTGGTGGTGGAGGATATCGTCAGGTTTAAGTGCAACAAGGGTTACTGCATTTACGGTGATTGCCAACACAAAATCGTCCTCGACGTGATCCAGATATCACCGGTGGCTACCGATGTGATGAGCTTCGTGTCTCCGCGTCACAAACACAAGATGGAGTGCAGCTGCAAAGAGGGGTACGCCGGGACTCACTGCGAGGTGGTCGTAAACGAGTGCGCCAGAGATCCGTGCCCACTGTTCAAAGTCTGCATTCCCGACTCGTCGATGCAAGGATATTCCTGCCAATGTCCCGAAGGCTTCGCAGGTCAGACTTGCGACATAGACATCTCTAAATGCCACGACGAGTCCTGTTACATTCCGAGGAATCCCATATCATTCAGCGGTAAAAGCTACGCACGGTACAGGATCGACAAAGCTATCATCAGGCAGACCATCGAGGATCGCCTTAGTCTCTCATTGAGGATCAGAACCGTTCAGTTAACTGGAAACTTGATGTACGCGGCTGGCAAAGTGGATTACAACATCCTAGAAGTTGTGAACGGAGTTGTTCAGTATAAATTTGACTTAGGCAGCGGAGAAGGTTTGGTGCGTGTAAACAGCATGTACGTGAGCGACGGTCAGTGGCACGAGATTCAACTAGAACGAGAGAGTAATAGCGCGACGTTGACCGTGGATGGAAAGCACGTGGCTCACGGATCAGCGCCCGGTATCAACGACATTCTAAACCTCCAATCGGACGATCTTTACTTAGGCGCGGAGGTCAGGCAGCATCCTTCGATCCTCGGTTTCGAGGATGTCCAGCGTGGTTTCATGGGCTGCATGGACGACGTTCGTATCGCAGGAATCTCCGTACCATTGCATATGAGCGGAGCCAGCAGTGTGGTAGTCTTGAAACGATTCGCTAACGTCGAATTCAGCTGCGACGCAGCGACAGTTCTTGTGCCTCCGGGAATTTGTGGCTCGCAGCCTTGTCAGAACGGTGGAACTTGTAAAGATTCGGGAAGCGACACTTACGAGTGCCAGTGTCATAGCAGATTCGCGGGCCTTGCTTGTGAAATCGATACCGATCCCTGTGCCTCTTCTCCTTGTCTCTATGGAGGCCGCTGCAAAGTCATTCCTGAAGGAGGCGACTACACTTGCGACTGTGTTGGCCCAAGTTTAAGCGGGAAACGATGCGAGTTCGGCAGGTATTGCAGCCCGAATCCATGCATCCACGGTGGTGTTTGCGAGGAAGGGAACAATGGGCCGATATGCAAGTGCCAAGGATTCATGGGAGAGCGTTGCGAGTCCGACGTGAACGAGTGCGACGCTAATCCCTGCACAAACGGCGGCACCTGCGTGAACGAGATTGGAACTTACAGATGTGTCTGTCCACCCAATATGACAGGATTGAACTGTGGCAACCCGGCGTACTCAACACCGATCATATCCAGCCATTTAAACATCACATGGGAGCAGCTAATGTGGATCGGCGTCGCGGTTGTGTTAAACGTATTCCTGATAGTCATATTCCTCGCGTTCCGACGCATCAGGATGAAACGCACGAGGGCCAGGGCGAACAATATCAACAATGAAACTAGGAAGCAGATCGTATTGAACTCCGCGCGGCCCAACGAGCACGAGTTCAAGCGGAGTTCGAAACTGAGCAACTTAGAAGTGATACAGGTACGAATCATTTCATTTGTAAATTGCCGCATGTATTCAAGATTCTTGAACGGCAGTGTTAGATTAGTTCCTCGTTCGTTTCGTTTGGTATTTTGATTTGCTCACATCGGTATAAGCTCTCCCCTCGCCTGCGCGCGTATGCATCGAGTTTTTTAAGGTTTTTCGTGTGATTCTTTTGCAGAGAGAACCTCCCCAATGCCCTCCAAGACCTGCTTCCTACACCCCCAGCTCGAACAACGAGCCGGCCTACGGTAATTCCGCGGCGGTTGCGTTGAACAATCTCGACACGCTTCGCAGTTACGGTAGCGCCGGCGACGAGCTGGAGAATTTCCCGCCGGATTATTTGAGAAATCTGAACAGAAGCACACCCGTACCGCCTTCGTCCCTGACCCTCCCTAACCCGGTCGGCGGAAACGCTACAGCCAGCGACACGGATAGCCTCCATAAGCCTAGTTGGCAAGAGCAGATGCAGCTAGCCTCCTTCATCACGGACACGACCAAGATTAAGAACGGTGAGTAACACGCGTCTCGCCCGTGCCCCCTCTCATCGTAGCTTCTTACTTTTGTTTTTTACTCGCTTGCCGCATGCGTGGGTGGAATTCATATAGCTCAATAATCTCTTCTACTTCTATCCTATACAGAGGCTGTATCTTCCTAATTTCGCTAATGTCTTTTACTCTTCGAATCTTCTCAAATGGAATAACAGTCGTTGACCTCTGTACAGGGTGATTCTCGTAACGTGACTACTTTAAATAACTCGTATATTATTCCTTTGAGCCACGAATTTTTAGACACATTTATGAAATACTAAGACCATATATTGCCCCGTTTTTAGGGTCGCTGATTACGAATCTATATCAGAATTTTAAAATTCAAAATGGCTGATCTAACATGGCGAATTATGAAATTATCAAGTTCACTGCTTTTTCAAAATTTGATGTATACAGGTTTTTTAGGTTTCTAATTACGAATCTGATAAAAAAATTCAATATTCAAAATGGTAGATCCAATATGGTACGATAATAAATGCTTTTTAAATTCATCAGGATTAATAAATATTAGTTATCGTCCCAAACAACCCCGAGTTAAATTATTATGTGCTACTTGCATCCATGCAATTTTGGAACTGGTAATTTGCTCTTAGAATGAATAATTTACGAGTTACTTGAACTTCTTAAATTCAAATAAAGCACGTATAATATCTGTAGAAAACTGAATATCATGATGTTTATAGAAATTCCTTTTTAGTGTTTAGAAAGTAAAAGAAATTCTTATTTAGATTTCGTTTTTGAAATTGATATTATTTTGGATAAAAATTCAGATTTGTTTCACCCCTGCTTCTTTTCTTCTATCTTATCCATTCCTACTTCTATTAATACAGGCACGCATCCAGTCGTATCATACTCTCGTAACATGTTATACTACCGCGTATCATTATAAACACCATTGTTGCATCAAACACCGAATGTAATATGTTTTAAAAATCTTGCAAGTACTTATTTTTCATAAAAAAAATCTAGCAAATATTCTGAATTAGTAATCATTGGAAACTATATCAATTAAATGATTGTATTATCAAATAAACTATACAATTTTGTGCAACACTTCTGGTTTCCCAATTTATGGCACACAATGGAACGTGCTGGTACGCAATAGTGATACGGTAGTAGAGTATGAATACCATCGGATGCTTGGGAATGAATATCCGTAGAACAGTACTGACTTGCAGGGATCGTATAATTTATTCCGCACGGCTCGCTCCTCTTCTTCGCCCGTATTTCGATCCCCACTACTATTCTCCTCATGCACCTTCGCTGACCATGCCTAGCATACCCCCATCAAGTACCAGTCCCCACCATGGTCGCGTCGTTCCCACTTTCAGGCCGAGGGACAAATTATACGATCCCTACTGACTTGGGCGTGTAGCGAACTCGAATTAACATTGGTGTATCGTATTGTGTGCGCTAACAGACCTGAAACGAGCGAGCCCAGTGGTACCAGAGCTGACCACTGGAGGACTTCTACTAAATTCTTCTCGTCGCGTGCCTCATGGAGGTGGGACCTCCGTTGCCTCCATGACGTCCATCGAGGATGATCCTCGTATTGTCGGTGGTAAGTCGAAATAGACAGGCAGAGGCGCACAGTTCCGATCAACTGAAAGTATCCAAAACGCGCGAACACGTAAATAATATTTTGGGTCGCTTCGCTTGCCGCTATCCCTTCTCTATCTTTTTTATTAAGGAATTTAAATTTGTCACGTTGAATGTGCGTCCGGAATAATCCATCCGATGGATTCATCGAAAGTAGAACTTGATCTTCGTTCATTACTAACTTTGGATGAAAACGTCTTTTTACTATGGGTGAATGGTCCAGGATGCACATCTGAAGTGAACAGTTTAAATTCATCTTTACAATCCTTTGTTCACATCAGAGACTCCGCTTTTATCTTCTCTTCTTTCACTCCGTATCGCGGCGGTTGGCTCGTCGCATGTAGCGTGTCCGAATACAGTTGTTGTCTGCAATGCTTTTAGGGTATCACTGGGACTGTTCAGACTGGGTCCGACCAAGCCAAAACCCGTTGCCTAATATCACGGAGGTGCCTGGAAGCGAGGTACCAGACTCGTCCAGCTTCCACAGCAATGAGAGTAACGAATCGAACACTCATCAGTTACCGTCAGGTGAATAGACGAGTCTACCGTCGCTTCCAAACATTAAGACAATCCCATTATCAAACTGCAGATCTTATTCATTCATAAAAAAGGCTGCATGCAGTTTTTAAATTGATACATATTTTATCGTAGCATAAAAATCCGCAGTCTAATTACAAATAGCAATACGTACGATAATGAAGTCGAATGATTTGTAGTGCACGGCTCTGTAGACCCGACGCGGGACATTGAGACGTTGAACGAAGACCAGGAGTCGGAATACGTCGGCGATTCGGAATGCGGTACCGAGTTCTCCGAGCAGTACCACCAGTGCCCGGAGACGCAGCGGCTGAACCCGTTGGACAGCGGCGGCGAGGGCGAGTACAAGTACAAAGGTTCCGAGAGTTACCTCCGGCATCCGAACAGCTACCTGCCGCACTACAACATCCACACGGACACGGAGAACGAGGCGAACCCGTTGAATGGTCGCCTCAGCACGTTGGAATCCGACGAGGAGGAAGACGACGTAGTGCCTTATGGTTTCCCGAGCACCCGACGGAACCGGTGTCACCACAAGGTGGATGAGGCTGACGAGATCGGTTCGGTGATCACCACCCTCGAAGAGAGGAATTCGCTGTTGGGCGGCGCGACTAGCAACAGTGACCTCTCGACGAACCTGTGCGAAATCGACGACTCCGAGTACGAGATCGCCGACCAGAAGAGTAATGGTCGCCTGTGGTTATCCGGTAACGGCATCACGCAGACCTCGGTGTGACGAACACCGGTGCCAAGACTCGATTACAGACTGAACGCCGTTCTCTGTGCTTAAGAGAACGTTTAATGTGAATATATTACGAGAAGAATACTTGGATGTACATACATATTATCGCGGGCAGCGGGTGTGTACAAAGGCAGCTAACGAACGGTGGAAATCTCCTATGTAGGTAGAGCTTAGGACGTACTTAATTCTTGCGATCCTCGACGAAAACAAATTCTATTCAACCGCAAGTGCGAAAATATCTGGGAGCAATTCATTCGTTTCCGTTAACGCGTTTCGCGGTGAACGTTCTAATACACGAAATTAAGAGGATCCCTAATCTTCTTACATAATATAAACCTTTTTATAGACTGTATGAAAATGTATGAAGTATCGAAAGTTCATTGTATATTGCAATGCCTAATTTCTATCTAAAACACACAGTTTCTATAACCGATGCCATAAATATTTTATTTCATATGAAAATCTGTAATTGACAGTGCATGTATTTGAAAATTAGGGATTGTCTTCATTTCGTGGAGTTATTAGCTTCTCCAATAAATTCCTGTCTAATCACTGAGACTTTGGCTTAAGGGGATAGATTCCGATAGCTACGCAATAAGGCAGACTGTCAATGTTACCCACAAAATTAGCCAAAAGTATGGATTTACGGGAATACACTTTTCGTCCTTATATGAAAATATGTTTCGGTCGTCAGATACCTCTTTAGGAAGAGAGGAATCAAATCTGGCTCGGTCTAGTTATCATTTAATTAAAATATGCTGATATTTAGCAATATAAGCGTTATAATGTGGATGAAAAATCGTAGTTACAATGCCTCTGCTTATAAGCGATTTTATATCCAAATTGTTTTGATTGAAATAATGGCCAGACCGCGCCAGATTTAACTTTCTTTTTTCCGAAGAAGTAAGTACCTGACGACCAAAAAATATTCTCATATAAGGACGAAAAGTGTATTCCCGTAAATTAATATTTTGCACTATTTTCGCCTGGTTATCTATAAAACAGGACAAAAAACGTCAAATTTTACCGACGAATGTTAGAAAAGTCACGTTACTATCCTAGCCCCTTAAAACTGCTGATGTATCCGAAGAAATGACAGAAGTTTATTGAGTAATCTAATTGCGATTGATATTTAAATGACACGTTCCTTTTGATAGGCGAGTTACATTTCGACGATTTTTATGCTATGTGGACCATTTTCAGTTTGATTTTGATCACAATTTCCGATTCTACCAAAGGGGATGAGGTTTCAAAAAAATAACTGACATACGTATGTATCTGTATACATACAAGGATATGTATTATGCATATACATATGTACACCGTGGCGACTATTATGCGTTAAGGAATTTTCTTTTTTGAAATTTCTTACTGGAATTTTTTTATCACCGACCGCATCATCAGACCAATGACTATTATTTAATGAGTTATCGTTTAAACTTAAATGTTATCCGCAACTATGATTCCACTGCATAAAAAAGAAAAGGTACATATATAGGTACATTTATGTATTTTTACTATTTGCTAACCGACTTTATTTTGGTTACGACGAGACAGAAGGACTACTTAATAATACATAGGTAATAAGTATCGCGTAGCCTAGCGAAGTAAATTGAAATTGACTCTAGTGAAAATGAAGAAAAAGAGAGAAATGAAGGAACACACAGTGCTCTGCTTGCTAGGGCGAATATATGTGCATGTCTGTTAGCGTTTTACTGCAGCGAGGCACGAATAGTTTGAAAAGAGGATATGAGAATATTTTTACTGTGATGATAATAATGTTTATACAATGATCAAATAACTATGACTTGTATCATAACGACTGTAATATTAACGAGAAAACTATCCAACGTTTTTTAAATGAAGAGATGGCGGAAGATAAGTATTCCATTTTCGCGTGTACGTAGTGCTAAGTCAACGTTCCGTTCGTTTAACTTCTATCTTTATTTCTGTCTCTGATTGTTTATTATTTCTTCTTTTATACTTCGAACTTCTTCCATTTAGTCACCATAGGTTCAGACCAGACGTAAATTGCATACATGGTGCTACTACTTACACACATCACGCTTTAACATTTTTTAATCTACTCTACTCGATAAGACTGCTCAGCAAACGTGGATCACGCGCTCTTGCCATCGATCATTCATACAATTCTTTTCAGAAGATCTGTCCAGATAAAATAACGAAACATTTTCGAAAACTGCCAACTTCCGATTATTCCATGCGCGAACGATGCAGCGTTTAATTAATTTTTATAGGTAAACGCGACTTCTGTGCCTAATATATCATTTTTAAGAGGGTATTCTTGTTTTGAATGAAAAGGGCTTTAGAAACCAGAGGAATTCTCTTGAAATACCGTACTTCCATATATATATATACTTCTCTTTTCCCGTTGGATGAATGAGGCAGCTTAATTTCAATTGGGAGAGGTATACTCTTTTCTAACACGTAGAGAATTCTGGCAAATTTATGTTCCTGTTCTGTAAAGGATGCTAGCCACCTTATTCTATTATTTAGCGAATCCTCTATTAATAATAATGTTTAATAAGTAACAATTAGACTGCGGATTTTATGCATTCATGTGCGAGAAAAGTACACATGACTATTTGCAAAGGATAAAAGAAATCTCGATCTATATTCAATTTTCTAAATTGATAAGTATTTCATTTTGCATAAAAGTCCGCGGTCTGATAATAATAACGCGCGAAACAGGGTGACTTTCTTCTTTTGCGTTTCCGACCGAGAGGAAAATAAAATCGTATTGTTAATTTTTGTGAACTGTGCCTCCCCTTTCTGAAATTTCGGATACAATCGAGCATAGAGAATTTGTTCTATATTAGAATACGAATGTTGTACAGCTTTAACTTAAAATGAATTGTATCGGAATCGAAGACCAGTGAAAATTTCAGTTTGCGTCGAAGCACAGAAGATTTGTTCATTATATCTCATCACAAATCGACGATTAAGGGATCATCCGTCTATAATTAGTTTGTAATTTTCGATTGTGAAATATTATTTGATTGCAAATACGCAATATTATGTAGAACTATCGATCGATTAGTAATAATTTAAGTTTCGTAGAATTTATTTAGTTCGACTAACAAGCAATTCAAGCAATCGGAATTGATAGGAACAGGCGTATAACTTCTTTTCTATTTTTTATTTCCCAGTTTACTTATCAATCGACTATTTTGTACTTGATTTATAACTTACAAATTAATAAATAGATCGATTTATTTGATAATTTACTGTAACTTGCCATAATTGTACGACGACGAAGGTGTGGGTACAACTTCGAAATTCCACGCGAAGAGAAAAGGAAAACTAGCCCTGCTGATAGGATACATATCGATATATTAAAAATCCTTTAAACGACGAGGAAATCGACCTGTTATAATTAGATGGCTATAATTCATTTGTACAAGATCAACCTATTGTAATAAAGAATACAATTGCCTACGTTTTGTCTCGTTATGTCTATATATTTCAATTAAGTTAACATGTTATCTATAAAAACTTTACAATGTACAACGTATCAAGTAATTTATCAAATGGAATTAAAGTAATGAGATCTAAACTTTTTCTAATGCTGCGGTCAGTAACTCGTTCATCGATGCCAGCAACACTCGCGGGTTGTCGACCAAACCAGCTTCTACCATACTGTTAGTGAACAGCTGGAACATGTTAAAGTGAAACGTAGAATTCAGTGCATAAAACTTGTGAAAGCTTTATAAATGCACATATTACAATCCTACTTAAAACAAATGTCGATCTAACAACAAGGCGTATTATTCTAATGTCCCATTTTGCATAGAAATAAAAAAGTGGCAGTACCTGTTTTATTAGGAGATCTGCTAATTTCGGATCGGTGCCCACTAGTCCACAAAGTTTCTTGATGATCGGATGATTGGGATTGATTTCGAGACACGGTCTAAGCATCGAGTACAACATTTCATCGCTCACTTGGCGAGCTTGTATGCGCGTAAAATGCCTTGCGCTCGCCATGTCCTGAACCGTGATCACGCATGGATACGATTCGAGCCGATTCGTCGTTTTAATATCGTGCGCCTTCCCAGACAAAACAGTTTTCATGTGAGTTATCAGAGTATCGATCTCCCCTTGATTGATAACACCTGGAATATGGGAAACAAATTATCACAATCTGATATTATATTTAATCAATTAATTCAATTGGAAACTGTAACCAAGTGTTTTCTGCAAAACTGCAACTTGCAGATAGAATAAAATCTGTGGTCTAACGATGAAATACTTACCGGGACTCTCTGATTTCGAATCTGCTTCACGCATATTCTCCTCGATGGAAGTCAGATTATGGGAGTTAAACTGCCTCAAATGTAAGAAGATTACGTCGTCGTGTGCCTCGTAACAAAATAGTACTTCGATATTTCGTTTCTTTAGCGATTCATAGTATGGCGATTGTTCTGCTAAACTTCGGCTATAATTAAACAGTAAGTAAAAATAATAATCTGACTATAATAAGTAAACTGCGAGAGTTAAGATGGCTACAGACGTAACAAGCTTGACAGGGATCTATGATCAATCTTTCTGTACAAGCACGCACAGGCGTTGGGTTCAATTAATCTGTAGCTTTTTGATTAGACATCATTTGCTGTATCCCTTTTCCCTTTATCACGGTAATGTTTAGATTCAATACATAACTGACATGAGTGATTTTAATAGGCTTAGAAAAAATCTTGAAGCAATTGATACACTGTTACGTTTTGCAAGCACAGCTTGTACGACCATGCATACTTGAAATTAGATCAGTCCTCAAGTCGTTTGTACAAAGAGATTGATCATGGATACTTGTCAAGTTTCCAGTTACGTATGTAACAGTTTTATCCATAAGAATCCGCAGTCTAATAATAATTAAAAAATTAATTACCTTGGCGCTAATAAGTAATATATCTTAGTCTGTTCTGAAGGCATTCGTTTACAGTAATCCGTAAGACTAATTAGTTCTCCTGGTGCAGTGGCAGACGACTCGAATCTCAGAAGTTTAGCTATTTCTTCCTGTAAAACATTATTAAATGATAACAAAGATAATACAATTGTTACGAAACTGATTGTACCTTCTCTTTTTGGTTGTCAGTGCTCACAATACCCTCTTTCAAAAAGATACTGTAATCTTTATAAAATTTATGATAATCTTCAGTCTGCTTCTGAGATCTCTCATTTAAAAACTTCAAAACTCGTGTTGTTAGAACATCTCGCAATTTCCTGTAATTAACGAAAATTAATATGATCAGTAGACAGGATTTATGAAAACTGTAACATAAAAAAATGGAGATGCAAAATCATGAATTATAGCGAGGATTCATAAAAAAGAAAGTATAAAATCTACTACTGACTAGCCTAATCGCAATTAGTTTGGATAATTCTGTTCGAATGAATACTGTATTTAAAAATGTTCTTTTCTTACCCGATCAAGGCACTGTTCTGCAGCAACTCGCGACTTAAATTCAGAGGAATATCTTCGGAATCAACCACTCCCTTTACGAAACGCAACCATTTTGGTAAAATGTTTTCCGCTTTACTTTTGATTAGTATTTTACGACTATACAACGAGACGCTGCTCATCTCGCCTTTCGTGAAATCGTACAACGGAGGTCTCTCTTCAGGAAAATATAGCAACGCTCTTATATTGAGTGGAACGTCGGTTGTGTAATACAGCGTAAATCGTGGAGAATCGAAACAATTTCCAATAAATCTGTAGAACTCGTTGTGCTGCATAGGTGTGATATCTTTCGGATCGAGCATCCATAACGGCTGAGGAATATTATTTATATTACAAAATTCCGGAGTATATAAGAAAGCTACTGCTCAAATATGTATTTAAGTAGTTTTTCAGATTTTTGTTAAGACACAAACACTTCCTCTTTATATACTAACAAGTGTTTACTATTTACCTGTATAGTATTAACCCTCTTCCCGTTCACGTAAATGGGGCTGCTAATAAAGTTACTATATTTGGTAATGAGACCTGTAATGTTAATAAGTATTAACGAAATGCTAAAGAAATTGATTTGAAAATCACTTACGATTAACTGCAGTTTCATCGCTATATTCTCGGCTCTCAGGTTTCAAGTGAATGACGATCTTTGTTCCAGGTTGAACACCCTCAGCCTTCGAGATTTTGAAAGTGTTTGAACTACAAAAAACAACTGTTTAATGATGTATGCTTGAAAACAATTAACGAATTTATTAATAATACTTTACCCATCAGAAATCCAGCAGAGGCCCTCAGCATTCTCTGAATACGATTTTGTATATACTTCTACTTTATCAGCAACCATGAAAGCACTATAAAACCCAACACCAAACTGTCCAATGATTTGAGAAGAATCGCCGGCATTCTGTTTCTCTTTTAACTTTTCTAAGAAAGCCTAAATTAACAAGGAATGTAAATTATAATCAAAATTATTACGGAACAATAATAGTATTGTATTTGAAATCTAACCAGAGAAAGTCAATAAAAAGTATAAAATATAATGGAGACTATTAACTTAATTTATCCCTGTATTTTAACGAATGTATTTTTGTCAGGCATTATATTGAAATCAATAACCAGTGGATAATTTAAAGTATTGTTATTGGTTCAGCCTGTCTTTAATACTTACGCGGGAACCAGATCGCGCGATAGTTCCTAGATTTGATATCAGTTCCTCCTGGGTCATGCCGATACCTGTGTCTTGAATCGTAAGAATTCTATTCTGTTTATCAGTACCGATATGGATTTCTAAACTCCTATCGCCGACTACTTCTGCAGTTTTAGAATCACTCAAACGCATATATCTTAGCTTTTCGAGTGCGTCACTTGCATTGGAAATTAATTCACGTAGAAAGACCTAATAATTATATAAAAGATTTAATCTTTAATAAATATGCAATGAGACTTTGGAATTGCAATAAAAAATAGAAGTCATGTTACCTCTTTATCTGAGTATAAACTCTTTGCAACAATTTGCAAGAGCATCTGCGTTTCTGATTGAAATTCATGTTTTATGCTTTCACCTGAGAAAGAGAAACATTACATTATATACCAATGTGTTCTTGGAGATATATTAGAAGAGAAGAAGAGGAATTCTTTTACCTGTTGGTTTCTCAGTATCTTTTATAATGTTGTGAGTTTCTGTGGTTTGTGTTGCAGTCTGAGAGGAAAAGCATCGCACCGAGATACCTGTTGAAGCTACCAAAATCCAATGATTAAAACGATCCATTCAAAATATGTATAAAAAATGAGCTTAAATAATAATTATAATTTATAAACTATGAATTTTATGCACTTGAAGAATAGAATATATGTATATTTAGGAAATACAAACAGTGCATGTATCAAAATATATAGAATATCAAGATCAAAATATATATTGCGAAACATATTATTTTAAGTGGTACCATAAATATTTTATTTCAAATAAAAATCCACAGATTAATAATTTGATGTTAAAATTGTGGCAAATCATAAATCCAGCAACAAATTCAATTTATACTAAACAAGAACACGACATCAAACTGCGAAACTTTCAAGAGTTAAACGAAGCTCAGCAAAATTATATGACATAAAAATATATAAACCTGAAAGTCTCTGGCATTGTCTCTCTAAAAGTTTCCTCTCAAAGCTTCGTCTTAAGGGCGTCGAGAGATTCCTTCCGAATTTAATTGCAAGTCTCAATCTATAAGCAGTAGCCATGCTTCCGAATTAACACATTCGCTGCAACGCACGCGGGATAAGTTTTGTTCCGCCTGGTCACGCATGTAACGATAACGCGACACAAGAATATGATACAGTCACACGAGTCACACAGTTACAGTCGCGCCAAAACGCTCGAATAGGAGGAATGTTCCACACGATTTAGCATTAATACAATCTACGAGATGACTCTGCGGTCAAGTAGATGGACATTGCAGAATGCTTCATATGTGCATGCGCTTATTTCGTATCTTCTAGCACTTTAATACGTTCTACCACTTTGTGTATTGTTTTTAGGCAATTTTATTAGGAATTAGGATTAGGTTTGCAATATAAAACTGCCGATAAATAGGCAGAGGAATTAGGTTTACCATCTACGCAGCTGCTCGGCTTGCTAGGAAACAAAAGTCTCATATCCGTAAAAAGCGGAGAAAAGAGAAGATTAGAAGATATTCCCTTAAAACCTACGAAAAGACAGACGAAGAAAAGGAAAAGGGATTCTTTTAAAACTTAATCAATGTAAAATATTTTTAGACGCGGAAACTGTAATATAAATTATATATTATATATTAATTTAATATTATATTCATAACAATTGAGTGTTTTCATAGAAAGCAAATGTATTTTTATATGAAAAGTGAGGTAGAATATCAATAATAAATTATTGTACAATTTCAATCGAAGAAGTTATTATCCACTATATATTTAACACATTGACAAATTAAGTTTCTCTCGTGTTGAATAGAACCCGAGAGTAGCTTTTCGAGTAAGTGCGAGGTATACGGCTGTTTCTTTTCTGTTGGCTTTTGTACCTTGTGCTTCATGTTCCGATTTATACTCTGTTTGCTTTTAACAAATTTACGAGTAGAATTTTTCGGTGACGAATTACAAGACTCGTGTGTCCGATTGTCACTTGACTCTGCTACGCCTTCTTCTATTTTATAATCTTCTTTTATGATTGTGTTATTATTTGATTTTATTTTCTTAATTGGTACCTCTTCTGGTTCACCTGTAAACAAGATTATTTTACGAAAATTCAATGCGAATTAAAAATTCTACTTACTCTCTTCGGAAGTATTCCCATAATTTGCTACCAAGTTGACTGCACTACATGTGGAAACCGTAAATCTAGGCAACGCGGCTGGCATTTCTTCCTCATCAGAAATGTAATTAATGTTTCTCTCACTATCTTCCCCATTATTTTTTAATTCTTCTTCTTCTTGCTTCAAGATTACTAAAACATATGTATACATAGAATTTAAATTGTTTTAAGAAACATTTACAAATGTATAATGATTAAAGCCAGAATCAGAGTAAATTATTATTCTTAACGGATAAATTTTATCTACAATGAATATTGGTACTCAATTCAAAATTAGATAACTTTTTAATATTAGACTTAATAAACTAATTTTATTTTAGACGTTAGAGAGATTAGTTTACTATAAAATCTGAACAAAAATGATTAAAATGATACGTACAAGTTCCAGGAAATGCTTGTAGACCTCTGTACGTTTCCTTCTGTTCTACAATAGCACTAGACTCCTTAATATTTCTCGATATCGTTTTCCTACGATTGTGGGAGCGCATCTTTCGCATCTTTTTAGGAACATCTTGCGTCTGCTTAATTATCTCGCCTCTCTGTATCTTTTCTGTCTCTTCCGCTTTTCGCAATTCGACGTTAGCTTTCGTAGGATACCTCCTGTAATATGAAACATGATTACGTTGTAGTCTTTTATACAAAATAAAATATTTAGAAAATAGGATCAAAGAACCCTTTTATTCATTAAATATTCTAGCGTACAATTCGCTTCTAAGATTTGCATACGAATTCAGCATATTTATGCCTTTTATGAAAGTTTAATAATTATTAGATTGGGATTTTTATTCATTTATAGAAAAATTGGATGTGCAGAAAATATAAAGAATGCATTCGATATCCAAGAATATGCATTATATATACAAGTACACATGTCTGTTTTTGAAGGGTAAGAAAATCTTAATTTTCGTTTCATCATTTAAACTGATATAACAAAAGTTTTATTTCCTATAAAGATTCGCAGTCTACTATCATAAATGAAACTTGTTAATTAGGAAAATAATTTCGACTCACTTCTTTCTTTCCATTATCCATTTTTCGATATCTTCTGGTGTGGATACATTTTTAATTTTGTTATACAAACCAGTGCTATGTTGCATAGCAATGTGCTTTTCAACGAGCATCGGATGAGCAACGATGTTGCATCCGTCAATCCCGCAGAGTTTATGTTCCTTTTCATGTTCAGCGAGTGCAGCCTCTTCAGGGAAGTCCCTGTCGCATATTTCGCAGTAAAATAAGTCCTCGTTCTCCGAACTGACGTAATTCTCGTCCCTCTGATCGTACGGTTCATCGTCGTTCGCGTAAAGATGGGCCTAAAAATTTACTTGGATTTTTTTTAACATTTCAAATATTCGTCTTCTTAACACAATCATTATTGAACAGTTCACGATACTTCAGACTGAAGATCCTTTCAGTTTCTGTCTGATGGATGCAATGATTGTTCGATAATTTTTGTACAACGAAGTCTTTCATCAAATTACTCCCTTTGAAATTTGTGAAATATTACTTAGAACACACGTATATAATACAATTATCACTGATAATCTTCAATACACATTTTTTCAAATCCTGTACAGGGTATTCAGAAGCGGAGATACTCTCGTCGTTCTTTCGTACATCCTTATTGAACTCTAACAATTGCTAGAGAAACTATTTGGAACAATTAAGAGTGTATTTGAAGATGTTTCTAAACTGTGAGATTTAACTTTAGATAAGTAATAAATCATCGCCGGTGTTAAAGGACGTAGCGCAGCAAATCTGAGAAATTCTACAATTATTGTAGTATACTCGAGTTTTATAACAATATAAAATAAACGTAATTGTACTAAAAATTTCAAGACCTTGACAGAAAGCCTAAATCATTTTCATAATTCAATATTAGATTGGGATTTTTATTCATTTATAGAAAAATTGGATGTGCAGAAAATATAAAGAATGCATTCGATATCCAAGAATATGCATTATATATACAAGTACACATGTCTGTTTTTGAAGGGTAAGAAAATCTTAATTTTCGTTTCATCATTTAAACTGATATAACAAAAGTTTTATTTCCTATAAAGATTCGCAGTCTACTATCATAAATGAAACTTGTTAATTAGGAAAATAATTTCGACTCACTTCTTTCTTTCCATTATCCATTTTTCGATATCTTCTGGTGTGGATACATTTTTAATTTTGTTATACAAACCAGTGCTATGTTGCATAGCAATGTGCTTTTCAACGAGCATCGGATGAGCAACGATGTTGCATCCGTCAATCCCGCAGAGTTTATGTTCCTTTTCATGTTCAGCGAGTGCAGCCTCTTCAGGGAAGTCCCTGTCGCATATTTCGCAGTAAAATAAGTCCTCGTTCTCCGAACTGACGTAATTCTCGTCCCTCTGATCGTACGGTTCATCGTCGTTCGCGTAAAGATGGGCCTAAAAATTTACTTGGATTTTTTTTAACATTTCAAATATTCGTCTTCTTAACACAATCATTATTGAACAGTTCACGATACTTCAGACTGAAGATCCTTTCAGTTTCTGTCTGATGGATGCAATGATTGTTCGATAATTTTTGTACAACGAAGTCTTTCATCAAATTACTCCCTTTGAAATTTGTGAAATATTACTTAGAACACACGTATATAATACAATTATCACTGATAATCTTCAATACACATTTTTTCAAATCCTGTACAGGGTATTCAGAAGCGGAGATACTCTCGTCGTTCTTTCGTACATCCTTATTGAACTCTAACAATTGCTAGAGAAACTATTTGGAACAATTAAGAGTGTATTTGAAGATGTTTCTAAACTGTGAGATTTAACTTTAGATAAGTAATAAATCATCGCCGGTGTTAAAGGACGTAGCGCAGCAAATCTGAGAAATTCTACAATTATTGTAGTATACTCGAGTTTTATAACAATATAAAATAAACGTAATTGTACTAAAAATTTCAAGACCTTGACAGAAAGCCTAAATCATTTTCATAATTCAGAACGATTATTCAACGCAAACAAGAAAATAATTTTCTGTTAGTGGTACGTAGAATAATTGGGGACACCATATTTAGAACTTATAGAAATAGGATTTATTCTTACAATATGTAATTAATTACAAATTGATTCTGTTCCGAATTTATATTTCGTGGAAGTCAGATATCAATCCAGTTAGTAATAAAATGTATGGAATACTACGACATATAATAACGAACAATTACAAATGATATCTCGATACAGAGCCACAAGCTACGCAGGGAACCATTCGATTCTATGTTCAAGAGTCAAAACGTGAAGATATTTTGTAATTCTTACGATTCGATTAAATCTTCGATTAGGAATGTTATAGCTCGCAGCACTGTATACTGTCCAAGGAGCAACTACGGCTATCAAAAAGCCAACTTTTAAGTATCTCGAAATAAGAAATTGTAGACGTGCTTGTCTAACACGAAGATATATATAAGAGACATATAAAACTTCACGCTTGATACTAATAAAAAAGAAATATTAGTTCTTTCCACAATTACTATTTAGAAATGAGTTGCATAAACGTAATCTCTATTCTGAAAGCATTTTGTGTAATAACAGTTTACCAGCATTTGCTTATAATATATAAATGCTTAAAGTGAACTTATAGTGCGAAATATAGTATTTTACATATGGATAATACAAGTTTTGTAACTGAAAACGACGTAGCTAATTCAATAGCTGTATCTTAAATGAATTGCGTGGCAAAATGAAAAAGATTAACGAAAGAGGCAAATCGTTCTGAAGTTTGAAAACAGAATACTTGTGTAATTTCGACTGTTCAGTACATTATAGGAGGAGTAGCCTGAAGCTTAAAAGACTGTGCCTGTTCGCTGGAAGGCTGCGTCTCCTCCGTTACATCCATTTGCTCTGATTGCTCAGTCGCATTCTCAGTTTTCTGAACACCCTCAGATTCAATCGCATTCTTATCATCTGCTTTTTGACCACCCTGTAATCAAAGCAGCTCGTCAACTACGACTGGAACACAATTCAATTTACAGTGCCAATTATAAGTACCGATAACTTCAACATAAATGTTAACAAAACATAAATTTCTTTTACTTCGAAAGATTATTCAAATATATCTGTATTTATCCGTATCCAATTCTAGGTACAATTCACCTTTAAGATAAATAAACTCAAGTAAGTGTCAATTTCCCAATGCTTAAACTTTACAGACTGTTTTGAAACTATAAATTGCTAGAATGAATATTTTATTTCATATATTATAAGATACACCAAATACAGTCCTTAAGTATAACACTAATTGAATTCAACAAGTGGTAGAATTATAGTAAAAACATGTATAACATCATTATTTATTTCTACAGGGTGGTCTACCTTTGATTCTAAGTTTTTATGCAGATATGAAACTGTAAATGGTGTTATATTTTTACGAACATACACTAAAGAAATAAATTGCAGACAAAAAGTAGGTGAGTCATTTGAAATAATTCCCTTAAATATTTACTTATTGTTTTTCCTTTGACAAGTTATATTTCTAATTAATTTTAGAAGTATTTGAAGGGATTTAAATAACTCACCTAAAAATTTGTCAATAAAGCTGTCCTATTTGTAAGTATTACTTACCATACAGGTTTCAAATAAAAAAAATTTATTGTTAAGTTTTTAGCAAAATAATTACATATTATAGTAAGATCGAGGGCATACCTGTTCAGGATTTTTCGTGAGATAATCATTCTTAGCATCTCTGATCATTTTCGTTACTTTGTTCCTTAAATCTTTAAATTCTTCCCATTCCTTCGCATCCTTGTTTTTCTTCGCTTTGACGTATAACTTATTTTTCTTTTGTATCTCGCTTCGAATCTCATCGGTCATCCACGGCTTCTTCAGTTCCAATTCCTAAACAATTGTACTCTTTAAGAGGAGCGTAGACAATAATCCAAGAACTTACGACTTCTTAAAATTTAATAACTAAAATTTATTTTACTTGAGTACTTTATTTTACAAAAGGTAAGACTAACTTAGACGTTTAAGATAATTTATTTAAGTGTAGATATTCGTGCATACTTCGAGTCTGCTGACTTTTCTAACATTATTCATCCCTCTGCCCTGGAGAATCCCGTTGCCCATGGCAAATCTTGGTCTCATGTGAGGCAAGGCTTGAAGTGGTGCTGCTTTCCTGTGCCAGAGCCTCATCGGTGGTCCTCTGGGTCCCGCAGGTCGCAGACCCATCGGAGGAACCATTGGAGCCATGCCTCTGACTCTCGGCCCAAATCCAGGCCAATTAAATGGCAATCTTTGCCTCATCGGTCCAAAACCTGGAGGTGGAGGTGTAGGCGGGGGTGGAGGTGGTGGTGGCATTCGCACAGGAGGTGGAGGCATTCTTGGAGAAGGTGGAGGCATTCTTGGAGGAGGTGGAAGTCTGCCACCAAACCTCGGAGGTGGAAGCGGCGGAGGCCGGAGACCGGCAACAGGTGGAATTCTCGGACCTAGTAATGGCCCACGGTTCGAAGGACTCATCGCTATTTTAACTTCCCGAATCGTTGAATTCTTGGCTAGCAAAAAGCTAGCAGACCCTGCTGGTTTATTTCTTTTGTATTTGGTTATTGCTTCAACGATGCGACAATTTTTTTAATCACTATTGCCTGTTCAGAGTTCAGCAGAACGAATGCGAAATTTTTCGATCACTGTTGCCTGTTTAGAGTTTAGAACGACGAACGCGAATCGTTGCATGTGCAAGGTTAAAAACCTCGAGTTCGCACACTTTTCACACAGGAAGTAGGTAAAATCGAAGAAAGAGATTGCGCACCTCACGAATTGCGTTTAACTTTTACTACTGAATGAACTTGGGCCGTAATTGCAGCTGCGGATATCGTGAAATCATTACGAACTTAGCAAATAAACTTTTTCAACGCCGAACCGAACACTAATCGAACCAGTGTTGGGCATATCGTCGAAAACAGCTTTGTTTGAGCCATTTTGAGCCCACAAATGCTGCCCTCAATGATGTACCGCGTAATTTTGAATTTGCTTATTCGTCTTATTTGTTCGATGCTCGATCTGGCACGGATACTGTTGAATTTTAACATAATTTTGACGCGTCAAAATAAAAACAATTTTAATCTACGCACATTACCACTACTTACATTAAAATTATTTCTTATTCGATACTAGATCGAGCATTGAAGAAATAAGATGTTATTACTCGTTTTGAATTTTGTCCCTCTAGGGAAAACTAACGTATGCCCGAGCTGGCTCAATTTCATTGTTATGTAACAAGGTTTATTATACACCATCATGTTGCAATTTGTAATGTTTAATTCAAATATACTTTAACAAAAGAAATATAATGTTTTTAGTTTGATAAATATAACTGTATCTAACGAGAAAAGCAAATGGTTTCAAGAACATGTTTAGTGCCTATACGAAGACTGGCATTAATTTTGTCCAAATACGTTCATCGATATAACTACGAATGAATTTTATCCATTTTATGACAGACACCAATATAATGTAGGTTTTTATTTGCAGAGGAGATCGCGAATATTATATTTGAATAATAACAAGAGGCAATCTATGGCCGGTATTCAGAGTCGTTGCTTACATTTAAGATCGTCTTAAGCATTTGCTATCCCTGTTTATCCCATGTTTCCGCAAAGGCATATTATGTTCCTGTACATATAGGACAGGGACTGGATATATGGGATAGACAGGAACATAGGAAATATTTAAGACGATCTTAAAAATTAGTAACGACTATGAATTGAATCAGCGTATTGTAAATTTAACAAAGATCACAGGCATCACAGGTGGGCATTAGCACCGTAATAGTTTCCCGCGTAGATGTCGCTTGCCGTGATTAAATATTGCACGTTTGACCTGATTGGCGTGTTCCGGATTCGAAGGGACATGCTGTTCCCATTGGTTTATTCGAGGAACGCTGTTAACGTATTGCCAGCTGTTGAAGTTACGTTTGTTTGAAATCAAACGGCAACTGAAGTTTGTTCGGTTGCTTGGTGCTCCGAAATTTTGTCTGCCATGCATGGACGGTGAATAGAGTCATACTCGCGAGAAGAAGTGGGCATGCACAGTTTTTAAAAGTATTTATTATCGAGTAAAAGAGGAAGAATCGTTTTATATATATATCGAAGACTTTGGCGAAAATCGAAAAGCGAACAATGGCCACGATTCGTGTACACGAGGATCAGGAGAATCGAATCGGCGATGTCCGCCGCGGCAAAGAAAATATTACCATGCCCCTTCAGAGTCAATTATTGCAACCACAGAAGCGTGCCGTTCTAGGAGTTATTCACAATAATTGTAACCGAACCACGAAACAAGTACGTATGATTTTTCCCATCCCGCGTTTTTTTTTCCATTCTGCAGACCATGTTCCACACTTTTGTCAAATAATTATCCCTCTGTTAACTAGAATAAAAAGAAAGTTTGCCTGTTTTGTAGGAAATTTATAAAGATGAAAAGTATCAGAAAGCAAAAGCAGTTTTACCCCCACAATTCGAAGCGTTTAAAATTTACGAAGAGAAGAAGGAAGAAGCTGTATTTAAAATCTACGAAGACAAGCTCGAGGAAGAAACTTCAGTTGCTCTTAGAGACACGCGCGACAAGAAAGAGATCAAAGGGAAACATGACATTAAATCAGACATTAGAGAAAAACCCAGGTTAGAAGTGAATCCTATCAGCGTGCTGAACATACAGCCGTTTTGTAACACCCTTCAAGATGCGAGTCAAAAGAAAGAGAACGACGTAATCTTTACGCCAGGAAGTCCGATGTCTTTAGAGAAGTCGACGCCTTATTCATCTTCTATGAATAAAGATTACCAAAAATGGAAAGAGTCAAAAGAACTCAGAATGAATTTCTTTGACGTCGAAGAATACAGAGCTGATGTATATAATTATTTGCGTGCTAGAGAGGTTCGTTTAAAAACAAATTGTTTCCTTATGTCACGGGTAATATTGACTAAATATTTTGTTTCAGACGCAGCATAGACCAAAACCCGGATACATGAAGAAACAGCCGGACATTACGTATTCGATGAGATCGATATTGGTGGATTGGCTGGTGGAAGTTGCCGAGGAATATAGATTGCAGACCGAAACGCTCTACTTGGCTGTCTCATATATAGATCGCTTTTTGTCATATATGAGCGTCGTAAGAGCGAAGCTACAACTTGTTGGAACAGCGGCGATGTTCATTGCTGCGTAAGTTTTCCATACACACATTGAAAACAGTTATGTTATCGGTTTTCTTCAGCTATCGAGAACCGAGAAAATGTCATAACATTTATTAGGTATATTGGTCCTGACTTACATATGATCTCGTTTCTTTAAAAACATTTGTAATATCAATGTAGAAAATGAAATCTAAATAGGAATTTCTTCTCCATTTTAAAACTCGTAGTATGCATTTCACTTTTGATTAACTTGTTAAATTATGTATTGAAAATTAAATTTCAATCCAATTTCGGTTCTCCTGTTTCCGTTAGAAGTAATATACTTGTACGAGTTTGAAATAGTCATTTTCGAAACCTTTTCAATCCCTACATGCACATTATTTTGAAGGGAATAAACACGCTCATGATATAATATTTGAATGTTACAGAAAATACGAAGAAATTTACCCACCCGATGTAGGTGAATTTGTATATATCACAGACGATACGTACACGAAGAAGCAGGTATTACGCATGGAGCATTTAATATTGAGGGTTCTGTCTTTCGACCTAGCTGTACCAACACCGCTTACCTTCCTAATGGAATTCTGTATTAGCAATAATCTATCTGACAAAATTAAATTTTTAGCAATGGTGAGTTGCACGTAATACTTCGATCGTAATATGTGATTTATATTTAAATTAAATTATGTGTGCTTTTTAGTATTTGAGCGAATTGTCAATGCTCGAAGGGGATCCGTATCTGCAGTTTGTACCTAGTCATTTAGCTGCATCTGCGATAGCACTCGCAAGACACACGTTATTAGAAGAAATGTGGCCCCACGAGCTAGAATTGTCAACTGGATACAGCCTGATAAACCTGAAGGAATGCATTCTTTGCTTGCACAAGACCTTCTGCAACGCGTTAAATATACAGCAGCAAGCCATCCAAGAGAAATACAAAAGCAGCAAGTAAGTTCCTTTGCGCGATATTAAAAACTAAATTAGTTTCTTTTCGTTTCTGTAAAACGTGATTGTTATTTAGATATGGGCACGTAGCTTTATTATTACCACGACGTATTGATAATATAACACTGACTTCCGAGGACGAAGATGAGAATGCCTAGTACTTAACTAAGCATCGAACGACAGTTAGAAGAATCTATGAACGTTTACAGAAAGTTGGAGATAATGACAAGGAGGGGATTAGGGCAAGACTGACTTGTTGTGTTACGAATTAAATGTACGACTTACTTACAGCATCATCATTGATCATTATGTTTTGCGCAAGCAAACATATAGAATTTAATTCTTATATATTTCGCCGTACCACCTATACTTATTATATAGGTCGTAAATGGAAATTTTAATAACTGAACTTAGAGCTCCGTCATTATATTAACGAACGGAGCTTTGAATTACGTTATTTAGGAATTGTATTTTTATACACGTTTTTTAGACGATTGTTAACAGAACACTTGCTCCGCATACAACGATACCCAAATTTTGTTGCCAGTGATCTGTCGTAAAAATGATAGTAAGCGTAAGAATAATAACTGTATTTATTATTGGTACCATATGAAGTAATTCACATTTATTGTGATGGAATGCATTTAGATGCTATTATTCTATTTAGAACCATTCGAACTGGATTTTATAAAAAGAAATTTATTTTTGCTTTGTACCGAAACATGCGCAGACTTTTCGGTTTTATGTGAAACATGTTTTGTACAATAATACAAGGGAACAAACTATTCAAGTGTTTCAAACACTGCATGTCTATAATATTAAAGACAGTTGTACAGGACAATTTTATTTACAGTTCGGTTTCATTGTAACGTTAAACTTCTCAATTCGTAGTTTTGTAATAACAATGTTTTTTGAAAACATAGAAAAATAAAACGTACGACAGACAAATAAAACGTCTTCGTGTGCTACGAAAAAATCTTGAAACACTGGTTTTTACAACAGTTTTTAATGAAAAACTTTGAAAGATATATTTTACTGGCTGCGAATTAAAAATTGACATGAATGGTTGCATTTTAAATAAATTCGCGAAGTGATTCGTATTACCACGAAATGCTGGTTATTCTTTGGAAAATGTATTTTAATGGCTATGCATGATTAGAAAGAGCTTAGAAATTGACATGAATGGTTGCATTTTAAACGAACTCGCAGAATGACATATACAGAATGTATTTGACTGGTTATGAATAATTGAAAAGAGCTTATAAATTGACATGAATGTTTGCATGTTAACTTTTAGACCGTCGGAAAGTCGAAATATCGGCTTAAATATTGATGAGTATATTACATGGGATACATCCTTGATATAATCATATTATACGTGACTTCTTAAAGGAGTTTTGAAGTGATTAATGTCGGCGGTCTAAAGGTCAAATGAATTCACAAATTAATACGTATTATTACGAAATTATACTTTGGAAAATTTGGAAAATGTATTTCACTGACTATGAATGATCAAAAATTGACTTGAATGGTTGCATTTTAAATGAATGCGCAAATTGACAGGTATTATCATGAAATCCTGGTGATATTTTGAAAAATGTATTTTTTTGGTTACGAATGATTAAAAAGAGTTTAGAAATTGACATGAATGGTTGCATTTTAAATGAATTCGTAAATTGATACGTATTATCATGGAATGTTGGCAAAACTTTGGAAAATGTATTTTACTGGCTATGAATGATTAGAAATTGATATGAATGGTAGCATCTTAACTAAATTCGCAAGTTAAGATGTAGTATTCCGAAATCCTAGTAAAGTTTCAGAATATACGTATTTTTTTAACTACGAATGATTCGAAAGATCTTCGAAATTTACAGGAATGGTTGAATTTTAAATGAATTCCTAACACGCAACATATTATCACGACATGGTGATAACACTAAATTTTGAAAAATGTATTTCACTGGATACGAATGGTAAAACGAAACTAACAAGTAGTCAAAAAATTAAAATAAATGTTTGAACACATGAATCAAATGGTGCATATTCCCGTGCTCGTGTTCTCATATCGTATTAATCGTATCACTGTTGCGGATCTTACCATGCGTGACTTATACACCGTTTATAATTCTTATAATTACGGTGACCATGTCTTTAGGAGTGAAATCAGGGACAAAAAAGAAGGTAAGGATTATAACAACACACGAACAGCAACAAAATAGCAAAATTCTTGTATTGGATTGATTT
>NW_017160229.1:306580-351482 GCF_001652005.2 Ceratina calcarata
TCACGACCACTGTGTAGAAATATTCGATTATTACAATTTGTTATTAAAAGAAGAAATTGGAAGGTGACTGACTATTCCGAAATTTTATTCTCAATTATAATACATTGTCTTACAGAATCAAATGGTATTACCATGGGTTTCTGTTCGGCACCATCCATCATCCTGCATTTCTCAATTACCTCTAGGATTGTAATTCAGAATCTGTGATCCATCCGGTACCGTCATCAACGGCGTCGTTCAACAGCAAATCGAACCAGTATTCTATATACCAATCATGCACACAGATTGGCATATACAAGACTGATTCAAGTTACTGATTATATATATATCTTTTATATTCATTGTTATATTCTGATCGTCTCGTTCACCCTCATATCTGAACCGAATCTTGTGTCTGGCCACATTCTCGAAGTATTTCTCCACCTTCTTGGCGGTCGAGGTACCCAAATGTCTGTGTTACTTTATTTTATATGTATGATATAATTTTCCATCTTTCATGATTGGCTGTTATTGTTAAAGTTGAATTTCGTCAAGGACTTCATCAAGCCTATCGTTATCGTGTCGAAAGTAAATCGGAGACGGAAAATTATCATACATATAATGTAAAGTACTACAAAGGTTTGAATTCTCATCAACTGAGATCCTGCAAAACTTCTCTCCGAATTATGTCAAGTTCAATATGAAATATCTCGAAAATTTCATCTTAAAATCGGCACAATTCGGCGAGAAAATCACGTTCGTAAAATGTTCGCCGCTGAACTCTTTGATCCGAAGTTCGCTTATGTTTCCCATGTTGTTGCACCACGTTTGTTTCAAATATTTCTTATACACTTTGAACACGGTCTCTACGACTGAAAATGTTATACAGCTTGGCGCCGTAGCCGTTTCTACTGCCCGTCAGTTTCTTCTACTCGTCATCGTAATTAGACTGGTACTGAAATCTTGGCTGAAATCAACTGAACTGATCGTTAGCGAGTCCTACTGGAAATGGAATCAGAAGTTAATCATTTGACTTTACAATAAGAAGAACTGTCAACGTAAGAAGTGTAAATATACATGCTTCGAAATGTATAGATATTATGAAGAACTTTTTTTGCTCTCTTCTATCGCAAACGTTGGTGTCCTACTCTAAACGTTGAACAATTTGAACAATTCTCGTCTAATCATGTAAAAGATATATCAATTTTAAATAACGAAAACTTATAATAAAGAGAACTTGTATCGAACAAGAGCATTTTCGTACGACAATACGTGTATCCTGGTTACCAGAATCAGGGTTCAGATGTCTAATAACGTATAACGAATAATTTTTTTTTTATCAAAATATCGAAAAATACTTCAAATAAAAGTTGTTTGTCTTCTAACTTCAATATTTAACAAGTTACGTATGATTATATGACATTTTATTGGCATTGACGAAATCCGACCGTCGTCGGCAAAACGAAATGGCATCGTCGAAACAGCGAATTTTTGACAAAAAATTTCGTTTTTCCTCAATAACTCCTAAACCGTTGGACCTACGGAAAAATTACATACGACCTTTCTTATAGAGAACGACGAGATCTACAATTTCCATGTAGAAACTTTTCGCTAACGTCAATAGTTAATGAGTTATTAACGAAAAACGAAAAAACAGTTTTTTGCAAATTACTCGTAAACTATTGACGTTAACGAAAAGTTCTTATACAGTGATCTGAACAAGAACGTATATAGTTGACGCAATCGGCTATATAAAAAAATGTGTCTGAGTTGGCTAAATAAAAGAAATTCGTTTAAGTCGGCTTGTCTGAATCTGATCACACGAAATTGAGTGAATAATCAATTAAAATTTCTATTTCCCGATAAGTTGAATGATTTAAAGAATTTAAAAAAATACGGCGATAAAAATTTCCGAATAGTCAGTCAATATACATATATCTATACTTAAATATGCATTCTGTACATTTATATAAATATATACACTTAATTCCTAGGTAATTAGAGATTCTTATTTAAATTTATATTATTTTTAAATTTGTATAATAGAGTAATGAAATTGGATTAGGAAAAAAGTAACGCGACATTTACTTTTTACTCGCGACTTTGAACAATGAAAATTGTTAACGAATTTTTTTATACATTACATAGTAAACTAAGTCTTCCAGCATCCCACGGAAAGTGATGCTGTTTGGTCCAATATATTAGTCGGCTATCCGGACGTTCGTTTTACGAAACGTTGTTCATTATTCGAATAAAGAATCAGGAGAGTCCATAAGCGCTTGAAAACCAGTTGTTCATTCTGCGCATCATCGCCCTCATTGGTCACTTCCGCCACTTCCCAACGCATGCATAATATTGCATATAAGCCATGTGCTCTGGTATGTTATAGTTTACAGTGCAAACTGCAAGTCCCAAATTGGGATTGGGACTCCCAATAAACGCAATAAACCAGTAAACCACTGGAGCACTGTGATAGAGCGTCCTAACCTAACCATCGTAACGGGTGTTTGAAGTGAGAGCGTCGAGAGTACGTAATTAAGCAAAAGCTCTTTGAAAGACTTTTGTACTTATTATGCAGTCTACTATACATTTGAAAATGGAGGATGATTCTGAACCATGTACTGTGCCTCCACCCAAAAAGAATCCATCAGGGAAGGTAAGAGATTACTAACATGTATCATTGCTGTGTTAGGAAACTTAATCTAACTAATCGAATGAGTCTGGAGGAAAGGAGAAGCGGGGTACGCAAAATAACAACTCGTTGAATTTCGGTTGAAATAACAAATAATTGTTTATTGAGCGAACGGTACACCGGTCACTCGCAGAATCTGTATACAAAAATCAGTTTTCGCAATTTCGGAACTTAATATTTATTATTGTGCCGTAACGTCCGTATGTGCAGCGAGGTCTGCTCCATGTCTCGTTTAACGTCGATCTCTGGAAAGAAAAACAAACAAACGTGGCGTATTCGCCAGATTAGTTTCTTCTTTTCTGTCTAATATTGTTCCTACATATATGTATATGTTACTGAAAATTCGAATGCGTTACACGAACACTGGCGATTTCGACAGGCAGACGGTGTTTATTTATCTTTCGCGACGGCTCGCCAGACTAAGAGATGTTATACCGTTTCTTATAACCGGCTATAATCGTAACGGATGCGAATTTAATCCTAATGCTCAAGGCCGAGCAATACTTTTAAACCTTGCACTTCGATATTCTAAGCGCGAAATATTCCTTTGTCCTTTATATAAAATACATATTTAAAATCATGGCTTTGTGGCGTACTTACGTATACAAAACTTTTTTCTTTTTGTAGTTCGTTGAATCTTCTCAAAAGATGAAGATTATAAATTTATATAAAGATATAAAGACCCGAAATCCGGGCATAAAGTACAAGCCCATGCTACAGGTGCTATCTCAACAAACGGGAATTGGCCGGCTGACAATTTCAAAAACAATCGCAGAATACAAATCGACAGGCGCCGTAACATCGCCAAACAAGAAGAGGCCACGCCTCAACATTTTTGAGAAAATGTCTGAGGCAGACATATGTGCTATTCGGAAGACGATACATGAATTTTGGTTTCGTAGGGAGATCCCGAATACGAGGAAAATTTTGGAAGCCGTAAACAATAACGCAGATCTTCCTACGTTCAGCGAATCGTCGTTATATAGATTATTAAAGCGCATGGACTTTAAATTTATAACTTGTGCGCGTAATAGCGCTTTGATAGAAAAAGATCATGTTGTTGCTTGGCGTCAGAACTATATTCAGCAAATTCAAGCCTACCGAGCACAGGGGCGTCCTATATATTACGTTGGTGAAACGTTATTTATACCGATTTTCCCATCTCTTACAAAAGTTGAGAACGGGATTGGTGAAACGTTCGTGAAAGTCGAAGACTGCGGAGAGAAAATTTTGTTTGACACGATCTTTACCTGTCCAAGAAATGTCACAGAAAGGCGGCTGTCGACAGGGGTAACTGAGCCCTCTGATAAGGGAAAACATCTAATAATAGGACACGTCGTATCATCAGACGGGTTTGTACCTGGAACCCTCCTCTGCTTTGAGGCGAAGAAAAATTCTCTCGATTACCGCAACGAGATGAACGGCGACATATTTTTCGATTGGTTTCGCAGTTTTTTGCCCATGTTACAAGACGGGGCAATTATTGTAATAGATAACGCTGCACATCATAGCGTCAAAATCGAAAAATATCCAACCTTGAGTTGGACAAAAAATGATATTATCACGTGGCTGGTGGGTAAGGGGGAAAAGGTGAATCCTCACTATGTAAAAGCACAATTGATTGGGCTAACTGGAAAGCATAAGCGTCCAGAAAACAATTATGTAATTGATGAGTATGCAAAACAACATGGTCATATTGTGCTACGCCTTCCCCCTTATCACAGTGAACTCAACCCCCTCGAGTTAGCATGGACAAAACTTAAAGATTATATTACAGCGCGGAACATAACATATAAGTTGGCTGATATCCAGCAATTAGTCAATGAAGCTATCGAAAATGTGTCCACCGAATCGTGGCAAAATTTAATTTGTCACATAATAGACGAGGAAACCAAGTTGTGTCAACTCGACCACATTACTGACGATATTTTGGACAACAGTGGTGATTGGTTGGATCAGTCTGATGATTCCGACGCGAGTAACACAGAAAACTTGTAAATATGCCCAAGTTTTTGTAAATATTGTATTCATAGTGTAAATAATCATGTAAATCACGTAATAATATTAGGTAAACATTGTAAATTTCTGTAAATTTGTTGTAAACATTATTTAATTTAATGTACACAACCATGTATTTTCTTTGAGACGTGAGAAGACTTAGCTTATTACAAAATTTTTTACACATTATATAAACTAAGTCTTCTAGCATGCCATACAAAATTATGTTACTTGTGTTAATGTTAGAAAACATTTGTATTACGTCCGTTTTAAAAGGTATGCAAACACCTTTTTGTAACCAATCAGTATTCTGTAATTTTGTACTACTTGAGTTCAAGTACTTCAGGCAACCTTATGGTTCTACTGCAATTATTGAGATTGAAATAAAACAGTGGCGAAATGAGAAATGGATTTTTCAATAGATTTATTATCTAGTTTTGATTCCAAGCCAGTTAAGGATATTAGTATCACATTTTTTTAAGTGGCAAGTTTTAATTTGTGCCTTCTTTAATCCTTTTACGCAATTGTTCGCCGAACAATGACGCCAACGAACCCGTCGGCCATTTCCGCATGTTACACTACATGTACTCCAATTACCCCAATCGTCCCACACTCCGTTTTCTATAACATTTACAATAAATATTCGTTCCACGCACTAAAATACATTCAATATAATAATATCGATTCAAAATAATTAAATTGTTATAATTTTCAATTCTGAAAGAATCGTAATTTATTCATTATGTCTGTTATATTATTGTTATTTCGAGAAAACTGATATAATTAAATATATATAAAATTCATCTCACAAAATAATTGATTTAATAATTAAGAGTTCCATAAATAGATTTCAAGCCCTGAGAAAGATACAAAATAAATCATTTACTTACCTTCTTCGCTAGTAATCTCTGGCCTGAACAAAGAATCACTTTTTTCTTCCTCATTCAAAGTAGTGGCTCTATGAAATCGTCCACTTTTCATAGAATTTTCATAAACAGTCTTATCCAAATAACTAAGTAATTTACGTTGACGATTGTTTGAACTTTTCACGTAAAACTGACTGCGACCAAATTTTTCATCATGTCGTGCTACTAATTGATCAAACTTGATTCATTGCGTTAAATTAATATTAATCAAAATTATAACGATGGGACTAACGTGCTAATTTTAAAATAACTGACCTTCATGCATCTACATCTCTTGTTATTAAACGTACAAAAATAATTTTCAAGACTTGTTCCATTCGTAGAAGATTTGATAGAGTTCAATTCGATCGAAGATAAATTTCCTTCGCGATTTTCATGCATACTGCTTTTAAAAATTTAATATTAAGTTCGGCAAATAATTGTATAATTCAATCTTATCTTAAACTTAAAAATTACTTTTTGCATTGAACTTCGGAATTTTTTAAAAATGTGCAGCTAAAGCAGTGCGCTAATACCACTGTGAGTAATAATCGCATATCATATTAATCCCTTTCAGTCTTTTAACAAGTAAATGAAACTTATTTAGATTAAAAATAATTTATAAACTAACCTTATGAAATAAACGATAATTTTATTTGACGCTGTATTCAATTATACGTGCCTTCAGAACGCTACAGCGTCTCTCGACTTTTAAATATATATACATACAACTAAAATACACAACGTTACATTATAACTTAATCGATACATCAGAAATAACTCTTTATAATTGTATTATCTACTTATTTTAAGATACATTTTATATACGTCTTAATACTTGAATACATGACTCAATATAAAAATATATATTGGACATTTCTAGAGTTGTAGGGTATTTATTAGAGAACTGAAATAAATTTGAAGCTATCATATTGCATTCACAGTCGGAAAAATGTTTTATGCGCACGACCATTTGGAATTTGTCCTTGAAGTCTTAATCTCCTAACTGCTTCCCGTAAATGTTTCGGTTGTAACGGCCCTGTTTCTTGGTGGGCCTCCATAACATCGAGAGCTGAATTCAACATTCAATTAAAACTATACAATCCCATACTTTTAAATAAAGATTTAAGACGTACCTTCTTCAACTATTTCTCCAACAAACACTTTGGCGATACCAGACATAGCAATGACCACATTTTGTGACACGGAACAACCGGTTATTGTTTGCATGATCTGTAAGAACGCAGTTGTAAGATAGAAAGTTTACAATGTTTCGAAAAGAAAAATTGTAATTACCCTCTTTATGGCTGCTTTTGGAAATGCAGCTCTTCTGTACATTTCATATCTGTCTAATTGATCTTCTGTAAAATTGGAGACTAACACTCTGTTTTGCGAAACAAAAATTAGAGCATAAATTAATCCGTTTCGATGTATACACAATTATTAAAATGCGGATTTTTATCCAAAGTTAAACATTTGGCAATTTGGAAAGTGAAATCTAAATTGAGATTTCCTTTATCCTCCAAAAATAGTGATGAGTAGATTGTATACTTTTAAGCTAAACTATTTATAATGTCAATATACGAAATAAGATCTAAATAGGAATTTTTTTTGTATTTTACAAATCATAATATGCATTTCACTTTTAATACTTCGCGTATCCTTGCATATTAATTAAATCTTTTGTATTTCATCTACATGCTATTTTTTTTTAAAATCCGCGGTCTATTGATGGGTATTATACTTTCAATGTTCTGCAAATTATACGAACTCTTTATATTTTCTATATAACCAGTTTTTCTATAAATCCAACAATCGAAATATTCTATAGAGATGTGCGAGTACCCGAGAAACCGAGCAGCTCGATCCTCGAGTCGAGCTAGCAAAAAACCGGGCGAATCCGGGCGATAACTCGATAAATTGAAATGCTCGAGCTACTCGAGTGCGCTAAGCTGCTCGGGCCCAGGGAGTTGTTCGGACAAGTCGACCAGCTGAATCGCATTGTGTAACTTGGTGGTTCCGGCTTGACTGAACGTCATGAGTGTGCGATGGTTCTCGGACAGGTTCAGTTTTTTGCCAGCTCGACCCGAAATCGGTTTTTCGGGTACTCGCACATCTCTAATTCTATATAGACACATACTGCATTTTTTCTCTCTCCTCTTCTTCCAATTCCTTTTTACTTTTCTCTTTACTCTCTCTCCTCTCCTTAATGTTCGTTGGAATCGCATGAGGTAATACTATATCATTTTCGAATATATCTTCTGTCGTTTGTTCTTCTTCTCTATTATCGTTTTCATTTTTAACCACTTCCAATTGATCTTCCACTACTGTACACAATGGATTAGATCCAATCTCCTCTGGATCAGATTGAGACTGCGAACTCATCGCATCAGATTCTATCTAGCATTTAACATTTAATGAATGACTTGGAGTATTTTATAATGCATTCAAGCATAAAGTACATCATTCTCACAGTTCTTATAAGTAGATTTAAAATTGTCATTTTTCATTTCAAAATAACAAGATATAATACATACATATGAAATTCTCAAAATTTTCAAGTAACATGTAAAGGGTCACAACATTAAAAAATTAATCATGAACATAATTTCAAATTATTTATAATTGATAATCAGATTACTTTTTGTCCTATTCTGTTCACTGTTTACAATTCTAATATACCTTGACTTGCACATTTTCTGTATCCATTGATTCTACATCTTTGATTCCAGAATTTTTAGGACTATCCTTCTCTTCCTTCTCCTCAACTTCAATATGATCACTTTCATTCCCAGAATCTTCTTTTCCAAAAATATCATCCATGATTCGACTGATTAAATTGCAAACAATATGAATGGAGTAACCTGTGTTTACAAGTAACAAATACTGCTCTGTTTATCTGTAGTCAACAAATCCTACAGGAATGTCACTGAGGTTAGAACACGCGTAGTAAGAAAACACAGAAGAATTTATTTATATTTATACTTACATTGCAAGTAATAATTTAGTCGATGATGCAGAAGAAGTCGAATAGATGTTAATTGTACTTACTACGATATTTTTTATTTCCTTGATATATCACTTTCAAAAAACAGCTAGTTACCTAGCATCTAGCACTATTCGCGGTTTGATTCAAACGTTCCCACTATACGCGGATACGCGACAGTGAGGGGTATATACAGAGATGGAAAGGCTTTTCATCTCTGGTATATAATTATATGGATCCATGGACTATGGACCTATTATTGATAATTCATGTAATTATCCCATCAAACCATCTGCCTGCAGCATAGACATATCGACATGAGGTTACGGTCATGCGCGAGTGACAATTATTGGTATTGGTATTGGTACGCTTTTTGAGAAAGTGGTACTGTTCTCTCTTATACTGTGACTGTGTCCAATCTGTGTCCGCTTTCGAACAAAAAAATGCATACGCACGTAACTGTCTCGACGTTCTGGCCTCGCTTCGATGAAATGAGCTTTTGTACTCTTATTACAACTTACAGGTCAATTGACGTATATACACAACGAAAACAAATATCTTGGATTCCCATGGACCGACATATTACGTCTCGGATTAAAACTGAAGGTCCAAAAGATAACTTCCTGTTTGCTTCATTGTGATTCCTCTGCTAATTTCAAGTTTGGATTCAATTGGTTTGTATATGTCTGTTAAGTCATTTTACTGTAAGCGGTAACACAGAAGCGAATAAAGGAACTAGACATTCCTCTTTTTCGTAATATAAACATTTTTATAAACAGGTCCATGGTGCTGCTACTGGTTTTTATACAGCTCAATGCTCATACATCAAACCTAACCTAAAAACGACTGTCAAACACTCATGCCTAATGTTTGATTGAAACTATTATGTCGAAGAAGGTTTAGAACAACATAAATAATGAAAGAGTTAATTATATTGCAATACGTGCCAGTAATATAATATTCATATGTATTCAAATTTTTTAAATATCAAATATTGTTCTTGTGCGTGAAATGTAATCTACAAAAGTGTTTATGCCTATCAAGAATAACTTTTACTTCCGATTGAGTGTTCTAACTTATGACCGAGATATTCAAGGATGGCTGAGGAAGAGGGAAAAATTGAATACGTGACAGAGCCTTGCCCCATTAGACCACGGAGAATCGGGCCACAAAACATAGTTGTACGGTTAAAACGTAGGGAAACATTCGGTTGCCCTTATGCAGCTACGCACGTGCATATTGCCAGACAATTTTACCAGAATGTCTTCCCGAATTTCACGGTGATGAACGTGGAGAAGCCTCCGTGCTTCCTGAGAAAATTTAGCCCAGATGGTCGATACTTAATTGCGTTCAGCGCTGATCAAACATCCGTTGAGGTTTATGAATATCGTGGGGCGTCCGCAGCTGCTGATTTGCTAGCAGGTTGCGAAGGAGAATACATTGGGCATAAGAATGATGAGCGTAGCTTTCAAATCAGAAGGAACATTTTTAATAGATTTTTTAAGGTACAATTGCTACACTGAATTTTATGGATTTATTAGAAAATATAAAGATTGACATGCATGAAGATGTATATAAAATATCAGAAACTGCATTACTATGATTACATGATAAAATGAATTTCTATTTAAAATGCATTTTCGTATCCGCTACAAATAATACTTTATTTTGCATAAAAATCATTGAGTCTAGTGATTGTAAACGCCTTCATTGCTAAAGAAAACAACAATTTGTATGTATTTGCAGGCTAAGTGGGTTGTGAACGTAGTCCAAAGCAATGAGCAATTGAACAGGGAATGTAGTCTATTCACTGATGATGGTAGATATGTGATTATTGGCTCAGCTGCACATATCCCAGACGAATTGAGACCACACTTTTACCAAGTAAGAATTGTATTTTCTTATACGTAAGTTTTGAACTTCTAACGATAATATTAACTTTGATTTTGAAGATTTACTCCAATAACGAAGCGCTAACTCCGAATCCCAGATCACCACTCGAAGATTACAGTCTGCATCTCGTCGACTTGCACGGGGGAAAATTATGTGATACTAGACATTTTAAAGTGGACAAAATATATTTATCGCACAATCAAGGTAAGATCCTTTAATTGTATCAAAATCGTTCAGAGTATTCGAAGAATTGTTTTTTTTTTTATAGGCCTTTATCTTTATAAAGACATACTGGCAGTGTTATCTGTGCAGCATCAAACTATTCATATATTTCAGATTCTTGATGGTATGTTCATCAACGTCAGAACAATAGGAAGGTAGTAAAGAATTCCCTTTTTACATTTTCTGCAAATTCACGATCTATAAACTTTTTACTTTTATGCTAATTAATTTGTGACAGGTTTTGTTTAGAGGATGATGCTTATTTGATTACAAGCGCATGTCCTGGCGTGAATTGTCGCCCATTCCGAGACGTTATGATAAACAGCCTTAAGCACAAGTTGTTGGTTTATTTGTACAAAAGAGCAGCATATATCAGTGACACGAGTAAAGATCCCTATGAATTAAGACGCTTTTACCAATATTTCGACCAGGTATCAATTTGAAAGCCATGTAGCATTTTAGATTCAATCACGAAAGTCTATATGTATTCCATAAAAAGTATGAGGCAATACTTTTTATGAAATGTACGAAGACATTCATGAATAAATGTACACGTTTGTTTAACAAGTCAACGTTTCAGTTGAACGCGTTGCGAATGTGGAAAATGCAATTGCTGGATACAAATCATATTCTTGTGAGATTCGCGAGTGAGGAGGTGGCAACACTTCAGGCGAACGAACCCAATGTGCAACCGGCGCTTCTTGTCGTTTACGATATGGTTTCAGCTAAAATATTAGCCGCATACGATAACGCGTCCACGCAGTTGTTAACGCACTTCGAAAACTTCAGCGATTTCTTCAGGAACGCTAGAACGAGTAGCGACTGTCAGTACATGTGTTCCCCTTCTAATAATATATACGCAAGGTATGTCGTACAATAATGCAGTATGCACTTAACGGGGTAGGTTCTAATAGTAGCCTAAGACAGAATGTCAATGTTACCCACAATGAGTCAAAAATATGGGTTTACTGGAATATACTACGAACGACGAAGTCGTGAGCCGCGAGGCAAATGACGAGTGAACTAATTATACATTCGCCTCACCACGCGCTTCGTGATTCGCGCGAATGTGTAAATGTGATCTAAGACTCAACACAATATTTCATACAATAATTGATACATTAATTTATTCTATATTAACATAATAATTGATGCAGCAGTACTAATAGTTCATTCGTAATTTTTGAACAGATTATTGCAGCAAAGATTTAAGCAGACCATAGTAAGTGCCAGGTACGGTGGCGTTACGGAAGCCACTAAAAGATTACTTGCTCAATTACCGATATGCGCTCAGTCTTATTCCAGTTCACCATACCTGGATTTATCTCTATTTTCCTATGATGATAAGTGGGTGTCCATGATGGAGCGACCAAAGGCTTGCGACGAACATCCTATACGGTATCGTTTGCATTTTTTTAATCAACTTTATATATGTAAATCTGTTAACTTAGTAAACCAGTGCTAAATCTGTAATTTCAGATTGTAGTACGTAAAATTATTAAAAAACTAACTAAAAAAAGATAAGATTCCAGAATTCCGCTGTGACTGAATTAATAATAAATGTGAATAAGGAATTTTCTTATAAAAAAATAATCGCTGTACAATTGCTGTTATAGATTTTACGCTCGTGATTCTGGCCTCCTGAAATTTCGAATGTACGCTGGGATGTTGGGTCGAACGACACCCACAGCTGCGAGACGATTGGTTGCATTTACTTTTCATCCCACAGATCCATTCGCCATTTCTGTTCAAAGGACGAACGCCGAATACATCGTCAGTTTTCACGTCAGGCACATTTAAATTGAACTTTTGTATTTCTTTCAATGAAAATACGATCTCCTTGTACAGAGTTTTAGTAATAATCAAACCGAACAATTCTGAGGAATCATAAATGAACGATCTATGCACAATTAATTAGAATTATAAGTTGAATTCATTACCTTTATTATGAAACAAGCAACTCCATTTCACGTTGGCCTTACTTCCATTCGATATAAGATTATACTTTACTATTAATATTTCAATGATGAAAAAGAGTTACGCTGTTTTCATAATACACTTCTCATTTGTTACTATTTTCATGTTAATTTAAGACTGTTAGATGTAAGATAATAAGGCATTATAAGGTATGAGAAGAAAATGGCTATATATATACATGTAAAATTGTAAAAAGTAAAGAGCGATTGTAATTTCGAAAACAGTTTGTACAGTTATTGTTCGTTTTTTACTATACTATGAATAAAGTATTAATTTTCATTAAATATTGCTGTTCTACTTTGATTATTCCACAAATGTGAACGGAATTAGATAATATTGGATGACTTATTAATAAACTCAATATCTGAGATGACAGAAAAGAATGAGATAACGTGAAGATTTGTATTGTTAGCCAGATCGAAGGACGCGATAGGCAAGTTACAATATAATCTGCTTTAGAATACCATAAAAAAATGTTTTCTGGATGTTAGTTTTACACGGAATTAATAAAATTAAGATCTTTAGAAGTATGTAAGTAGTAAATATTGATATTTGAGTAAAACCTATGTTCTAAAAGCGCCCGCTTTGGCAGCTTTAATTATGAAAGTTTGTATGACGCTTCCTTCTAGTTCGGAAAAATTTGCTGTTTGTACCATCTCGGTCATATGATTTAACGCATATTTAAAGCAGTAATCTTCTAATTCCTAGAGAAAGGAAGTAGGCAATGAATGTGAAGGACGTATAGCAAGTACATATTGCATACATACCTTGCTATTGTATTTGAGAGATACGTTGTATAAAAACGCTACATTTGCAACTGTAATCCCTCTTTTTATCATCTCGATACAGCATCTTTTTAATTGACTCTCGGAATAGGCATTAGCTAGGTTTAAAAGTTCTGTCAAGAGAAGAATAGTATTCGTGAAACATATGGTTCAATGTCCGTAAGAATTAGGCATATTATACCTAATGCATTTTCTGGAGGTAGCTCAACTTTGTTAATGTACAAATATCTTAAAAAACTTTTGTACACGTCATAGGAAAATTCTTCGTGCTCGATAACGCTGGAAAAAAACGTAAGAAATTGTATTTATTATACTGTACGGTCGTTTCGAGAAAAGTTACCTTTGACTGTTTTCCGTCCAGTGCTCTTGAAACATGGTCCTAAAATAATGACACCGTATTTTTAACACTGCTTTATGTACGTGAATCGGTTTCCCATGTACTCGAATAATGAGATCGCTAGTGGCCTGCAAATTGTATAGCAAGAAGTCGTGCAAAAAGATAAGTAACTGTTCAATATCTTCCAAAAATAACATACTGCATCATCGAAAGCTTCTTTCATGCTATCTATTAAACTCGTTTCTTCTTCATAGTTGAGAATCAACGGCTGGTGCATGGCAATTGGAGATGCGTAACGTGCAAAAGCATCGTGTAGACATTTTAAACGAGTAAGGGTTGGGACTTTAATACAATATGCCAGACACTTGCCCCATACAAATATCTGATTATTTTTACCCATTGCTACACTTATGTTACTATGGTACGACGCGGCTATATCCAACACTCTTCCCATTTCTTGCACTTTTAGCTGTGGAAATGTTCATTAATTTCGAATATAAGTAAAACTCACGAATGTGAACGTTTACCTTATTTAGGCCGCCGTTATTTTTATGTCCAGTAATACCTAATTGTCTACAATTATTCTGACCCCAAACGTAAAGATTACCATTATAGCTCAATGCCAACATATGCGCGAATCCACAAACGACTTTCACTGTAAAATGAATTTGATATAATTGACAGTTGATACTTAAGTTCTGGTTTTTCACGTGATTTTCATGTTACCTATCAGTATTCCGGAAGGGAATGTGAATTTGGATGGTGTAGACTGAGAAGTATCATTCTCATTGTTAGAGTTCCAACGATAAACTTCTCCATCATCTGTAACTACTGCGCTGAATGAATTTCCACAACTAATATGAGCAATTTTTCTATTATACAAATCCATTTTCTTAAGTGTATAAGGAATATCATATGTATCACGATACACATACTGTTGAGATGACTGTTTATCCCATGTATATACCTTAAAGAAATACAATATTTTCTTTCAAGATTCTGTTAAAAGAAATTGAACATTGTTCGTTATACACTTACATCCCCATCAACTGTTAATGCCAAAAAATGAGAACTCCCACATGCTATATCTATAACTACTGTTCCACTTAAAGTCGATACCAAAGTAGGAATTAAAGAGCTAGTACCATCATGTGGACGTCTCCAACCATTCTTCCCCCATGAATACACCTAGTATATAGATAGTGTTAGTAGACAATATTAGATCTCGTCTATCAGTAATATAAGTTTCGGGCACCTCTCCCTTATCAGTCAGAGCTAAAACAAAAGACTTGCCACAAGCAAAAGTTTTTATGCCCTTTTGACACAATTCATCAATTATCATAGGACAGAGAGTGCTATGAGTATTACCAATTCCAAGACAACCGTCGGTATTACTTCCTATTCCATATACCATTCCATCCTTTGTTACAATTAAAGCATTAGTGCCTGAATTGTCTGTTTAACAAAGTTAACTTTCTCATAAATATTATTAAAGAAAAAGATATAAGAAAAAGTAGGTATTACCAAACACGATAGTCATATGAATCTTTGATATGAATTCTGATTTTAAGAAATCAAAAATTGACCAGTTTTTCAAATCGCAGTGCATCATTTTTCTTATATACGTTTCCAAGCTTCCGAGTGAATAAATCTAACTGAATACTGATATTGCGTTTTTATTTGCTTATGCAAAAACACGTCTGCTTTGTACGAGTGCCAACGAGTGCCCCGAATGCTCATGCAAGAAGAAAGAATATTGTTTGATATCGGTTGTTGATACTTGCGCAGGGATCTCGTTTGCTTCCGTACACGGCTCGCTTCCCCTGTTTTTCGCCCGTTTTTCGATCCCCACTACTATTCTCCTCACGCGCCTTCGCGAAGCTCTCCGCACCGCCACCTGCATAACATTTCGTCCTAGTGATTTCTGAATTTGAATCGGACGAAATGAATTATTATGAAGAGCGAAAGTAAATGTAATGAATATAATTTATATGCATGTATATATTTGAAAAGCATAAATGTATGAGAAATAATGTATGCTTTTCGTGTTTGTAAATTTCAAATTGAATCTATTCGGGAGAGGTAAATAATAAAAGAAATGTAATTTTATTTGTTTAAAAATATATTTATTCGTCATCAGTGTTTGTAGTGTCAGTGTCATCTGTTTCATCTTGTACAATTATATTTCCTATCTCCGCAGGAATTGCTTTCCTCTTATACATGTTATTATTAAATAATTTTAACATGTCCGTTGTTACAATATAATCCATACATGTTTTTTTGTTACTTTTTAAATATAATTTGGTTCTTGTTATTGCCGCGATAGTTTCTGGGTTCAAACGATTTCTATCTAAACTTTGTACGTGAAAACAAATTGGACGTGAAAGTGTTTACGCCTGGAATCCAAACTCAAATGATTCAGCGCCGCGTTCGTCTACGTCACACTTGGCTTGGCGCTACTATCAACGTTGCCAACTTGACGAAATGTATAGCCAAAATAAGCCTACAAATCTTGAAAATCACTGCATACCCCCACCAACTATTGGTCCCCACCATGGTCGCGTCGTCCCCACTTTCCGGCATGTACGGAAGCAAACGAGATCCCTGCTGTGAATACCGGCCATAATGTATGCAATCGAAGCTCCATCTGTAATAAGAGTTTTCATTACAATAGCAAGTTCATGTATATAAATTCCCATCTATATAGTTCGTATGCAGTTAATGGCCGGATATAACGCACATCAAGTTTAGCTGCCATATTGTTGTGTCACGTGACGAGGGAGTAGCGAGGTGAATGCGCCGGGTCGAATTCGTGAAGAAGAGTCAAAAATTTATTCACCGTCGTCTACCAAGGAAACCGATTACAACATGGATGTACGAAAAGTGACGGAATTATTACGAGCCACGATCGACCCAGCGCAACAAAAACAAGCTGAAGAGCAGCTGAATCAGGTCGGTCAACTGATTGAAAACGTGCTCGAATGACCGATACTCCGACAGAAAACATGTGCCTATTCGCTATCATCTTTCTTGATTACCCAGTTTTTAACGTACATATATATATACATGTACATGCATGCATATATTATATATAGAATTAATTTAGTTAAAGACTGTTTGCAAAAATAAATTATTTCTTCATTTACTTCAAACTAACATTTTAGTCCTGTTTTACTAACTTTAAATGAGAATGACCTTTAACCAAATTCATAATTATCTGAATCCAATTCTTTACATGTAACTTTTCTGTATTTTATATTAAAAATATGTTTGTATTCATAATTCTTTATACGTTTAATTTATTCTTAAATCTTGTAACTTCCTATAGCATAACCCTAAATTAATATATGCACATCTTAGATGCAATATACATCGTACAAATGATATAGCACCACTTTCTATATTTAATCATTAAATACGGTAGAGGATTTGATTAAACATGTAATATATTTCCAGATTCACAAAATTATTGGTTTTGCACCAACTTTGCTCCAAGTGGTAATGACTGCAGGAGACATGCCTGTACGACAAGCTGGTAATTAACAAAGTCAATTATTATATATAGAAACAAGAGTTAATTAATTATAATTCAATACCAATTTAGGTGTTATATATTTGAAGAATTTAATTACAACAAATTGGGCTGACAGAGAAAATGAAAATGGACCAGCCAAATTTACTATCCATGAACAAGATCGTTCAATGATCCGTGATGCGATTGTTGATGCTCTGGTACATGCACCAGAACTTATCAGGTAAATTCTTTTATCGTAGTTTCAATTGTAAAGACTGTTTGTACATGTATGTAGCATTTATGAATAATTTTTATTGATTTGTCTTTTCTTTCATTCAGAGTACAATTGGCTGTTTGTGTTAATAATATAGTGAAACATGACTTTCCTGGAAGATGGACACAAATAGTGGACAAAATTACAATATATTTACAGAATTCAGATGCTTCCTGCTGGCCAGGTGTTTTACTTGCACTTCATCAACTTGTAAAAAACTTTGAGTATGTTATTGGTATTTCTGTCTTATCTTACTTATTTGAAAGCGATAGTGTGACTAAAATACAAATGATTATTATAATTGCTTATGTTCTGTAGATATAAGAAAGCAGAAGAAAGAGGCCCGCTGAATGAAGCAATGAATCTTTTGTTCCCTATGATTTACCAATTGATATTGCGACTTCTACCAGATAATTCGGAGCAATCAGTACTGCTACAGAAACAGATACTGAAAATATTTTTCGCTCTTACGCAGGTATAATATAAATAGCTAAGCATTTAGTTAGTCATTGTTTCAATTAATATAGTAAAATGTATTATCTTCGTGTTAGTACACACTTCCTTTAGATCTGATTTCGAAAGAAGTATTTTCACAATGGATGGACGTGGTGAGACAAGTAGCCGATAGACCTGTTCCGCCCGAAACTAATAACCCAGAGCTGGACGACGATGAACGAGCAGAGTTGCCATGGTGGAAATGTAAGAAATGGGCTTTACATATTCTACACAGAATGTTTGAGAGATATGGAAGCCCTGGAAATGTAACCCAGGAATACAAAGAATTCGCTACATGGTACTTGAGGACATTTAGCGGAGGAATACTCGAAGTTCTTTTGAAAATTCTGGACCAATATCGAAGAAAAATATACGTATCGCCTAGAGTAATTCAACAATCAATTAATTACATTAATCAAGGAGTGAGCCATGCGTATTCATGGAAATTCTTAAAGCCACATATGTTTGAGATTATTCGTGATGTACTCTTCCCAATTCTCTCGTATTCCGCTGCAGACGAAGACCTATGGAAAAATAATCCATACGAATATATTAGGGTGAAATTTGATATATTCGAAGACTTTGTGTCCCCGGTTACCGCGGCGCAGACTTTATTACATTCAGCCTGTAAAAAACGTAAAGATATGCTTCAAGAAACTATGCAATTCTGTATGGAAGTCTTAACCAGTCCGAATGCTGACCCCAGACAAAAGGATGGTGCGTTGCATATGGTTGGAAGTTTAGCAGACGTGTTGTTAAAGAAAAAAGTTTATAGAGAACAAATGGACAAAATGTTACTGCAATACGTATTTCCCGAATTTAACAGTCCTCACGGACACATGAGGGCGAGAGCATGTTGGGTGCTGCATTATTTCTCGGAAATAAAATTTAAACAAGAACAAATATTAGTTGAAGCTGTGCGGTTGACAACAAATGCACTTTTAACGGACCAAGACCTACCAGTTAAGGTAGAAGCTGCTATTGCATTGCAGATGCTTCTCTCTGCTCAAGAGAAGGCACAAAAATATGTAGAACCCCTAATCAAGCCTATAACCCTTGAATTATTGACTATCGTACGGGAAACGGAAAATGACGATTTAACGACTGTTATTCAAAAAATTGTTTGTACATATTCGGCACAGCTTATGCCAATTGCAGTTGAAATGTGCCAACATCTTGTGAGTAGTAACTTTTTGTTTTTCATTTGTTGTAAGATAATGTATATTCCTAACAAATATGTTTGCTAGAGGCCCTACATGTTCTATATTTTTAGGCTGCAACTTTCAGTCAGGTTTTAGAAACAGATGAAGGCAGTGATGAAAAGGCTATAACTGCTATGGGATTGTTAAATACAATAGAAACGTTGTTAACTGTAATGGAAAATCAACCACAAATCATGGCGCAATTGCAACCAACGGTTCTTCAAGTTGTTGCCCACATTTTTGGGGAAAGTGTGATGGGTAAGTGAATATTGATAGTCGACAAGTAAAACAACAAATTCCGATGATAATAATTAATGTTTTCCTGTGTACTTTTAGAATTTTATGAAGAAGCTCTTGCGTTAGTTTATGATCTTACCGGAAAGACGATTTCAGAAGATATGTGGAAAGTATTAGAATTAATGTATCAATTGTTTCAAAAGGATGGCTTTGAATATTTCACAGATATGATGCCTGCACTTCATAATTACATTACTGTTGATACACCGGCATTTTTATCTAATGAAAATCATATATTGGCTATGTTCAATATGTGTAAAGCTGTGAGTTGATATCAGGTTTTTATAAAAGTTTACAAATATTATTTCGCAAATTTATTTTTAATTTTTGTGACAGGTGTTGACCGGTGATGCTGGAGAAGACCCGGAATGTCACGCTGCCAAATTATTAGAAGTAATAATTTTACAATGTAAAGGTCACATCGATCAGGTAAATTATTATATAAGTGTTTCATTATTCTCTTTTCTGGATCTATCATATTTTATATACAGCGTTATTTGTAGTGTATACCTTCGTTCGTGCAATTGGTACTGGAGCGCTTAATGCGCGAAGTTAAAACATCAGAATTGAGAACAATGTGTTTGCAAGTAGTGATCGCGGCCCTTTATTATAACCCAGCGCTTTGTCTCGACACAATGGACAGATTACAAGGAAATTTCGGACAATCAACAGAGCCTATTGCTTCACATTTTATCAAGCAATGGATACACGATACGGATTGCTTCTTGGGGTAATTATTTTTAGCTCTTTGATTACCGTTTCATATCTTGTGTTATACTTTGTAATTTGTAGTTACTAATATTTATATAATTCTTTTTTTTATATTGTTTAGATTGCATGACAGGAAGTTATGCGTACTTGGATTATGTACTTTAATTAGTATGGGTCCGGCAAGACCACCAGCGGTAAATGAATGTGCTCAGCAAATTATCCCATCTTTAATTTTACTTTTCGATGGACTCAAAAGAGCTTATGCAGCAAAAGCTTCAGATACCGATGACGAAGAAAACGAAGAAGATGATAGTGATATTGACGAAGGTAATATTTTTTAATAGAGGTGAAAATAGCTGAAGATATCGCATTGCGTCGGGACAAGAATTTTCCTCGGGGTTGGGACGGATTCTCGAAAATTTCGGGAATCCCGAAAATATTCGGGCTTCTCGAAAACATTCGAGAGATAATAATCATGATATTTTATTTGAAATTTTCGTTCAAAAATACTGATTATTACTTATTTGGTATATTGTTTCCACGTTTTCCAACATTTATAACTACGCTAACAAATTAAATAAGTAAAAATAAAAATAAGTGAATACATTTTATAATCTGATTTTTGAGAACGCTTAAAATATTGAAAATTTCACACCACGATTGATTTCGTCCAGTCTCACAACGGTAATCACATCCTCGAAATTTTAGGAATTCTAAACATACTTGAAAATCTCGACATTTTCGGGAATCCCGAAATTTCACGTCGCGTCCCGACCTGATGTGTTCCCGACCTGTCCCGATCACTGGGTCCTCAACACCTCTTTTGTTTAGTACTTTTATTTCCATTTATTTTCTCTTTTATTTTTGAAAAAACTAGTAATAACCCACGCATATTTTTGTAGAGGTGCTGTCATCAGATGAAGATGAAATCGATGATGCTAGTCAAGAATATTTGGAGAAGTTACAAGAAAAGGTGACGAGGTCGTCTACGCAACATGGTTTTACCGTATCATCTTCAATTCAAGACGGGCATGGTGATCACAGATCGGACGATGACGGCGATGATTCCGAGTACGATGCCAATGAGGAAACTCCACTTGAATGTTACACCACCCCTTTGGATTCCGATGATATGAATCAAGATGAATACGTCGTCTTTAAAGAAGTAATGCAAAGTGAGTAATCTATTGTATTTTTAAGACACTTAAACGATTTAAGTGTTTATTTAAATATCGGAAATTTCTAGATATCGAAAGAACAGACATGGTCTGGTATAGAGCATTAACTGGCCATTTAACTGCAGAACAGCAAAAAGCGTTACAGGAAGTTATTCTCTTAGCAGACCAACGTAAAGCAGCCGTTGAAAGTAAAAGAATTGAGCAGAGCGGAGGTATGTTTCTCGAATCGTCTCTATGGTCTTGATCTATGTGTAGTTACTTCCATTAATATTCGGACACAATTCAAAATAGAATAACTGTTTTAATATTGGATCAAACAGCTTAATTTTTTGTTTCCCATGTAATATGTAACAAAAAGTCAGATTCTCGACGAAAAAAGAGCATGATTTTTAACTTTTTATTGGGGTCCTCAATAAAAATTTGAAACGTCCTATTTATGGATCTATCTAAGTTAGACGCAGTTTCATAAAAATTGGTGAAAGCATAAAAATGTTAGACACATCGTTCAATTTATCTCAGTTGCAGACCGGAAATCGTCAAAAATTGATTTTTCACATCTCTAATCGCTGGTAACTCATGGCAACATTAATCGAACTTGCTGAAACTTTCTACATGCATATAACTTAGATCTACGAAGGAGATGTTTCAAATTTTTATCGGGAACCCTAATAAAAAAAGTTCCACGTTCAGCAGGGGAACTAGTGCTGTAGTCTTTAAGACAGGGTATAAAGAAAAGCGTATAAAAACAGGGAGCTCAGGGGTCCACGTTTGACACCGAAGCGGTAGGTCTGATGTTTAGGGTCCACTACCTGCGTCGAGAGTTCTTTCGCTATACCCTATAAACTGTCCTAAAGGCTATAGCACTGGTTCCGCTGCCGAATGTACGTCCTACGATCTACGGAGACCCTACGTGCCGTTGACGCGACAGTGACGTTATGTTAATGTATATAGACCTTAAAAAGGACACTGGTGGTTAAACCTTATTATGACGTAAGTCATATTTTGTGTCTTAGAAATATTACAGAGCTATAGCTTCAATTAAATCGATATTGCATGTTCTTTCGCCTTTCCTTAGTCCTCGGTACAAGCCACATTAAATGTCTGCAAGAGTCACATTTGTTTCGTGAGCCACAATTTGGCTAACATTGAAAATAATACAATCCCATATAAGAAATAATTTAATGCAATATATTATTCATTGTTTCAGGTTATGCTTTTCATTCGCAAACTGTACCTACGTCGTTCAATTTCGGTGGCACGCCTCTGAGCGGATAGACTCCCGATCGTTTATATTTTTAGCTTAAGTAAGTAAATAAATTGTGAAGCATCCGAGTCAACTATCCTTGACAATGCAATACATATTCCCAATCCGTTTGAATACCGAGCTATATGAACTAAATAGAATACGAAAAAGATTCAGTTCGTTTGTTTACGTGTTACTAATATTTCAAGTCTATAGCCTTGTAAATTACAACAATGGTAGCATCCTTTCGAGCGTTTCGAAATCTGTTTTACGATGGAATCTGCGAACAAGCACGCCTTCTTTTTAATGCAAATAGGAATTCTCATGCCAGAGGAACCTATGTCTAGAATAGAGTTTAACATGAAATTTATATATTTTTCGATATAAAAAATATTTTTTATCGTGTATTTCGATTTCCAGATTCCAGGGAATATGTTCTGATCTCGATTTCCAAATCATCTGTGCTTCTTCGCCGAGCTTACGTCAGTCCATCGTCCAGCGCGATCGAATCTTTTTTTTTTACGAAAAAAAAGAACAGATATTGTACGTGCAAATGAAAAAAGTATGGAAGAACGCATGTAAATGTATGTATGTACCCAATAGAAAAAGAAAGGGTAGAGGGAAAAAACGAAAGGTGATAAAGGAGGAAGTAGTTCGGTCGCTCTTGAAGCGCTCGAAAAAGTGCCTTCAAACACGCTCGACGCGGATGGAACCTAATTTAAAGAAAGCAAATTGGATCGAGGCTAGGACGCTTCTCTAGTTTGTAAGTTTCGTAAACACTGTACTAAAGTATAATAAATTAATGCTAACTAAAAATTACTTAATTGACAAATTTTTAGCCTTGATTTTATTAATATAAATCGAATAAAAGTTTCGAAAGGAACAATGAAATTGTTAGAAAATTATGTCACTGTACATTATGTCTTTAAATATGTCGTGTACAATGTCTATCAGCTGGATAGGTTTATAAACTAGTGACACTAGCTACAATAAGTACTTTTTTGTATAAAATTGTACAATGCATTATTGAATGTTTTTTATTGATTTGCTTAAAAGAATAAAACTAAATTTAATACCAATTTTATATGATTATAATGTTACTTATGATGTATATCCGACTGAAAATTATCAAGTTGTATTAGAAAGAGGATAAATAACGGAACGTAAAAATTTTTTCGTTAACAGCCTTATATTCCACTTTCGATCGATACATAAGTTACGTGATTTCAAATGAAGAGCTTGGCAGGATATTCGTACCCATTTAGGGAAAATAATTCGTATCCTGCGAAGTAATCCTCAGGGCGGAGATACATTTATGAAAGGTCTTGACAATTATTGATATTGCAAATACATTTGCAGAATTTTATATAAATACATGCACGCATATATACATTCTCCCTAACACGATTAAAGCAATAGCGATCACGATTAAATTGTCGAATCGAAATTCTATTATATTATTAGTAATTTTCTTTTATACAAATTGCGACAATTTTAATCATTAACTTTCTTTTCCTCATCTGAATTCACTGGTATATTAAAAAATTGTTAACAATCGCTACCATTACTACGTTTCATACCGTATTTACCAGTTGTTCGAATTACAAAATTTGCAAATGTAAGTGCAACCTTCAATTCTTTGTTAATATTTGAGGGAAAAAATAAAGAAATAAGTATCCCACTCCGAGAAGACAGCGCATCTGTGGCATTTTTTCTTTGTTTTACCAATGGTTTATTGGCCAAAGATACGAAGCACTCGTAAAGACGCAAAGAGGCCCGTTAAAATAAACAAGATAGACAAGAGGATCATATTCAGAGCGGGGAGAAGTTCTACTCTCGCTCCGTTTTCCTCAATGTATTCTCGGATAAAGTGAACCATAATGTCACTTGAGACACCGTTCAAAGTAAAACGAACCGACATAGCCACCTCTCATTGCTTTCGCTACGTTCTGCTCAAACGCTCTCCTATTATTTTGCAAGACTTCGGCGGCATCTTTATTTAAAGGGTCTTCTGGATTTGGCTCCTAAGCAAATAATTTTCAATTCGTAAGATTTTTATCTATTTGTTCAAACATGTTCAACAGTATATTAATATAAGTAATTACCAAAAAAAGATACTGCAATCCATATACGATAGAGTTAATTGTTAGGACTGGTTTCCAATCTTCTCTCAAAATGTTAAGACACACATTGCCATCAAGGTCAATGTTAGGATGATAGACCTGTGTTTCACATTTTACTTTAGGTGGTTCATGTGGATAATTTGGCCCAACTTTAAAACTGAAAACGAATCTACCACCTCTATAAAATCCCTAAAAATAAAAAGACCATTATCAAATTATTTATTAAAAAGAGAAAAGAAGAAAATTGTTCTCTTACCTCATCTGGGCAAATGATTAATTTAAAATTAAGTAGGTCATCTGGATCAGGAAACTCTGTCCCGCAGGTTTTTGGAAGATTGAGTTCATTTATGTCTAGATAAAACAGAAACTTCTCAAAATATATTAAAGAAATTTGCTTTGATATGAACTAAATGCTTTCAAAGCTTAACATTAAATTTCTTAAATACATGCACCAAACAATAAAACCAGAGAACTAAATATAAAACATACATATGTATATGCATGTAGAATGAGTATTGATAAAAATGAACAAACACTTTAACAGTTACAAACGCTAACAGCAACAAGGTGAAAATCTTAAACGAAACATTTCGTGATTTTGTCGCAAGCGACGTGTTCCACTTTTTGTGTACGTTAAATAAAGTATTTAGAGAGCAAAGCTAACAAACAAAATAGATGTTGGAGTATGAGTGGCCGTCAAAAAACCTTTTGTGATTCTCAGTTGTGCTGCGGATGCCTTCTTTTGGGTACCAGCTTTCGGCGACTCGCCATCCTTTTTCGCCTGTTTTAACGAGAATAATTTGATCATGATAAAGTGGCGGGTGCCCGGCGTGGAAGGCACGAAAGTCTTCTTCCTCGAACGGCCACGCGCGCAACTTAGATGCACGCAACAAAACTTTTTGACAATGGAAACAACTACTGTGAATTTACGACTGATTTCACGTGGACGGAACAGAAATCGTTTTTGTTACGATCACGGTATTAAAGTTCCGTTTCTCATGCGTTTAAGGTCTGTATCTCATTATTATGAAGTGATGTGACGTATACAGACTCATATATGTACCACACAGATATATACATATGTAAAATTGAATAGTTAAAGTTAAATCTAATTGTTGGATGAAATAATATTTTTGGATTTTCATTTCTATAAACAGTTGTAATGAGAATAAGAACTATGACTGTGTAATTTGATTGGATATGTCTATTTCGATATAATATATCATTACAACATATATGTATAGTAATTAGAATTTTTTACTATAAACGAGTTCATAAAATAAAAATAATGTTTAATGATTTATATAAATCAATCATTACGCATTTTACATAAACATTTATAATTTACTATACACATTTATAATTTATAAATAGAGATTTGTAACAATTATTTTGGGTAGTAACGATAATAAGTAATACAACGTCGAACAATTTAAATTACGTTACCGTATATAGGAATAAAGAATTGTATGTATTTCGCAATTTGTTTCTCGCTGTTTAAATATGATTGGAGAACACGTATAACGATTTCCAATTTCTGCCAATCATCATTCCTGATCTCATGTGTATCGCAGAATTTTGACTGAATAGTGAAAATAACTGTTCCGATACCGTCTACGAACAATGGTTTGATGCTGCAAGGGAAAATATATAAACACTACTTATATAAATGGTTGAATGTTCGTTACAAGTCAGCGTGAGGCTTAAGACGTCAATGGCTTGTGTTCGTTGTGCATGTCGCTTCTAACGAAAATTTGAAAATTAACAGAGTGAGGTCCCTTGGTCTGTGTACTTTCTCAAGTTTGACGTTAAACGGCACGATGGCTGGAAGTCGGGACGAAATCTTGGCTAATTTTCAGGTGATTTATTTGAAAATTTCATGATTCGCTATTTTCAAATACAAAATAGAATTTTAGGTTATGGTGTGAGCATTAATGACAGTGACAGTGGTAGAAATTTCTTAATATTGAACAATATTCTCGATTGTTTTACTTATGATCTGTCAAAATTTTTATGGCATTTAATAATATATGAGACATTTTAGCAATAATACAATGGCATTTGTTAGCACTTTTTCTATGTGTTTTTTTTCGGCCGTATATGTATGTTACTTTCTTTTTATCTTTACACTATTGTCTTTATGAGTTATAAGAATGTGTACAAAGAACAAAGAATTTCAAGCATGGAAACGAATTCTAATAAAAAATTGTTGAATTTATTTTAATGTACATATTACAATTTTTGAGATCAATATGAATAAACATGTTCTTGCACTTAAAATTAATATAACACATATTTTTAGGCATGTACAGGAATTGATGATGTTGGTGACGCCTTTAAATATTTAGAAGATTCAAATTGGGATTTGCTGGTAATCCTCCTATATAAATTTGTATGTTTAGAGGAATGTACATATGCTTAGAGAAGCGCATAAATGTTATGATACTTTACAGACAGCAGTAAATCAAGCTATGATTCGAAATACACAACAACAGCCTTCTGAAATAAGTCCAGATGTCGAAATTATAGAAGAATTTGAAAGGATACCCCAACCATATTCATTAGCATCTGAAGCAATTTGCGATTCCAAGACTAATACCAAAATGGAAGTAACAGAAAATTCAGAGCCAGGAACAAGTAAACCCAAAAACTGTGCGAAAGAGAGAATCCTTACATTCCACATTAATCATCGTAATAATGAGCATAAGATAGAAATATCTGAGTTTTCATTATTGGGTAATCATTACTAATCTTTTACACTGGTAATTCTCAATAGTCAAAAGAAAGTATCTCCAATATATGCTTATATTCTTTTTTTAGTGGATCTTAAGCAACTTATATGGGAACAAACAAATGTTCCACTTTGCCAGCAACGTCTTTTTGGATGGAAAAAAGAACCAAAATCAGATTATAGATCATTGCAGTCGTTAGATTTACCTAAAGAAAACAGATTGTACATGTCTCCTGTATCAGAAGATATTGATTTAACAAATGACATGTAAGTAACTGAATACTTGAAGTATTTGCAAAGATAGTAGGGTAAATGTGTACTATTTGGAGTTATTTCAACAGCTTGCGTATCATTAGTAACATATAATTAGTATAAAGATAGTTACAAAACAGTAAATGGTATCAATGATGTCCTCAAAAAACAGAAAGACAAATCATTATAAAGTACATATCGTTCGAAACATTATAATTGAAGAAATTATTACATTATCACACAAGACTTTTCTAAGTCATTTGTGGCTACAAACGCTGCAATTTTAGTCAATAGTGTTTCAAGGTGCGGCCACTTATGAAATTGGTAATACATACACTAAAAATTCTAATTTTTAATTAATTACAAATTAATTACTTAAACACTATTAATTTTAACTAACACCAGAATACTTAATACGTCGGAACAAATAAGATACTGGCGACAAATGGTACATCTGCCCTATATCAAAAAGTTGTCTAGGACATAATTTTATATATCTATTACTTTCTCCAGTATGAATGCATCAAATCGAATGACTGAAACTTACACTTTGAATATTAAGGATGACATAAATAAAAAAACGTATAATTTAAAATTTCCTGGAACAAGTACAATTTTGGATGTAAAATCTGGTTTTTATGCATTGACGACTGTGCCAGTTAGAAATCAGCAATGGAAAGGTTGGCCAAGTTCAGTAAAAAATGATAATGTTATGTTAGCTCAAAGTGGTATTTCTTACCCAGAACATGATTTATCTGTTAGTGAACTCCCTATGAAAGAAGAGAAAAAGGTATTTATAATATAAGTGTAATGTAAAATGTCATGTATATTAATTAGGTATGCAAAGTAACGTTCGTTTAATTTTAGGATGTTATAGATCTCGTTGAGAGCGATAGTACTGTGGATGAAGATGATATAGAAGAAGACGATATAGATGACGAAATTTTCGTGGACAATGTTAGATCTACAAAAACTCAACGTTTCAGTTAGTAACTTGAAATTTATAAACTAAATTATTCTTTTGATTTGCAGTAATTTAAATGATCATTCTTTTTTTACAGTGCCAGATGATGTAACTGATGAGATAACAGGTACTATGCATTTTGCGGAAGGATTTGAAAAACGATACGGTCCAGTACATCCGGAATTTTTTACTGGTACATTTGAGGATGCTGTTAAGGAGTCGTGTTTAAAACCAGCGAAAGAGGTTTGTGATCATTTACATTAAATAGTACTGTATGAAGCGTACGATGATGTCATAATGTTGCAACATTTCAGAGAAAATTATTAGCTGTATATTTACATCATGATAATAGTGTATTAGCAAATGTATTTTGCACTCAGTTATTAAATTGTGAATTGGTACTCCAAGTTCTATCTGCAAATTTCATAGTATGGGGTTGGGATATCACGTTTGAATCTAATAGGCAAAGGTATTACACAAAATATTCTTACAACTTGAAACTTTCGTCTGTTACTTACAAAATACTTTCTTTTTTATAGATTTCTTTCTTCTGTAAAGCAAACTTTAGGATCATCTGCAATGTTAGCTATACACGACATAAATTTCGATACCTTACCTGCTCTTGTAATCATAATGAGAACTAGATCCAATACAGAAATGTTTACAGTAATACATGCCAATGTTGGAGTGAATGAGTTGTTAACGAACTTAATTCATGCCGTTGAAGTATTTCAGGTAAATAAAACTTAGTTGCATTATTATATGACAACCTTAGTAAACTGTTCTATATAATTTTTTAAACACAGGAACAGAGACGAAACGATATTACCGTTGAGGAAGAAAGACAAGCTAGAGAGAGAGTAAAACAAGAACAGGATAGAGCATATCAAGAAAGTTTAGCAGCAGATAGGTATGCTAAAAATAATAGATTAGTTATGTTCAAGAAATTAGTATGTACAATAATTTGTAGAGCAAAAGAAGAAGCGAAACAAATGATGGAGGAGCTGGAAAAGCAACGAAAAGAACAGGCTGAAAATGAAAGATTGGCTGAAGAAGCAAGGAAAGAAGCTCATAGGCAGGCGGTGGAATCGAGCTTACCTCCTGAACCGCAGCAAGGAACTAGTGATGGTGTGTTGAAAGTACGAGTACGACTTCCAGCTGGAAAGTTTCTGGAACGTAGATTTCAATCCGATACACCACTGCAAACACTCCTTAATTTCCTTATTGTGGAAGGTTATCCAACAGAAGAATACAAAGTTCTATGTAGTTGGCCTCGAAGGGATGTAAGTAGATGATGTAAGCACTTGGGTTCTCATTATATAGCCGCGCGTTGTAATTAAGATAGCAAATTAGTATCTGGTACAGAAAGAAATAGGAAATTCATTTTAAATAACATTTTATTTCAGTTAACTTCCATGGATTCGAAACTCACTCTTACAGATCTAAAATTCTGTCCTCAAGAAACAGTAATTTTAGAAGAACGATAAGTAACTCATTGTAATTAAATTGAAAATGTAGGACTTAAGCATTGCAATATTCTGAAAGTGTTATTTATTTAACAATTTTTGTATAGTTGTATCAGTTAGTATCGAGTTTCGTTTATTGTGCAACTACATTTTTATGCTGTATCTTTTCGTACCATTCATTCGTACGACAAATGTAGTCTTATATTATAAAAAAAGTCCTTTCTATGCATGTGCATTGTATATTTTAAATTCCTAAAAATAAATTACATTTCGAAAAACCACAAACAAAACTAGCCTTTTATTTGTCGGTATCATTGTTCGGTATCAACAATATAAATATTTAAAGAGTAGATTTAAAATTTCGTTTTGTAAAAGTTATATAGATGAATCTCGTAATAAAAAAAATACATTTTGAACAAATACAAAATTTTCTATTTCTTTTTACAAATACAATGATGCAGCAAAAACTATGTCACGTTTTATAAGTTTGATCGCTTCGCTAAACTTATTTTCCAAGTCTGTGTTTCCAATATTTTTTGCTGCCTGACATAACTGCCTAAGAACTTCTTCCAAACGGCGCATACATCTTATGATTGAACCTAAAATATTTTTGGATATTTGTAATAATTAAATAAAGGAAAGCGGGAAATTTTAACGTACCTTCAAATATGTCTGTCATTTTACATATTTGTAAAAAGGTCGCTCCTTTACACCAAGCATAAACAACATCCATTAAATATGGTTTAAATCTTTCCACGTACGCATCTTCATTTAACTCCAGATTAGCTTCCGTGGAAACTTTTGCTATTCTACGAGCTAGATCTTGCATTTGTCTGAGCGGGCCACTCAATTCTTCGGTGCTCTTAGGCATTTCATTTGATTTATCGTCACAAACAAAACAGCTAATTAATGCCACCATTTGTGGCACGCTTAACGAATTAAATAATCCATTAAAAATCATTTCCGTCATCAATAATTCATCAGCTCCGTTAAGTTCGCACGCTACCCTGCCCTTTAATTCTATAACATCCGACGCTGTACAATATGCCAATCTTCGTAACACTCGCTTTCTGCATTTCAATTCATCCATTTGAAGTATGGATTTAGCTTGCTTTAATTCCTGCTTGGCTTGCTTTATCTGATTAGCTAAATCTTCTTTGTGTAAAAATTGTTCATAGAGAGTATTCACATTAGGATCCTAGGTCGAAAAATCATTATGATTATAGAGAAATAAAAATTAGAAAAATAAGACGTAAAAACAGATGACTAATTTACCTTATGTAAAGGGTGTGCAAACAATTTGGTTTCTAATACTTCAATTTTGTTGACAATATTTTTGAAAGCTTCGTCTTCGATGTGCATATCTGTGATAGGGTTCAATAACGGTGGTCCGTCTGGAAATCTCTTTTTCACTTCTTGTATCGTTTTTAATACGCTCTTCCTATTATCAAGCGGTCTTAAATCTTTCGGATAGTACAGTCTGAGTGAACTAATTTGGGAGACTAATGTATGCATAACAGGAACTACTTCCACTTCGCCTTCTTCTCCTTCACGACAAGGTATGGGACAACCCTCCTTGGAATCTTTCGATATATGAAGTAGTATATCGATGACAATAACAGTATTTTCTTTTGTTGGATTTTTTGGATTTTTCTTCTTAAAATTTACAATAATACCCCAATCGAACAATTCATTTTCGCTTTTCACCTAATTATCAACGTAAGTGTTAAAAAAATATTTTAAAACTAAACTGACACATACATCTGCATACATACTTTAAGCAATCTCCCAGGTTGCAGAAATGGAAGTAAATATTCCGGCTTTGTTAAAAAAGACCTGAATTCACTACCAAGACGTTCAAGCTGTTCACGTATGTCATGATAAGACGATATCTGACTATACTTCTCAACGGTCACTGCATTATATGTAACTTGCAAGTCCTTTACCTCTGAAATAATTCAGAAAAGTAGTGAATTTTATTATAAAACGTATTATCTATCTATACAACGAACAAATATGTGAATTACTTACTATTATATAGCTCTGGAATTGAAGCTTGATTTTGAAACTGGTAAAAGCTTCTTTCAAGCATATATTCTGGATTAATTTCTTCGACTCTCAACAGATTTAAAACCATGTTATAAGTTAAATGAAAAGCTGAATTTATAGGATCCGGTTTTCCTTGTACAATAGCTTTACCGACAACCGGACTGACTTGTTCATCTATCATTAATATTACTATTCCTTTCTCATCTAAACCTCGCCTACCAGCTCTCCCAGACATTTGTATGTATTCTCCAGAAGTAATCCAACGAAAATCTTTGCCATCGAATTTTCGCGACGCTGTAAATAAAACTGTTCGTGCTGGCATATTTAATCCCATAGCAAAAGTCTCTGTCGCAAAAAGTGCTTTTATTAATCCTTCACCAAACAATATCTCTACAGTTTCTTTCAAAATAGGTAGGAGCCCGCCGTGATGGATGCCTATTCCTCGTCTTAAAAGCGGTAAAACATTTTCGACTTGCGGCAAACGTCGATCTTCTTCACTAAGAACGTCCATTGCATTGTTGAATACTTCATCGACCAATTTCTTTTCTTCCAAAGTATTTAAATCCAACTTAGCCATTTGCATTGCATATATTTCGCAATCTTTTTTTGAAAAACTAAATATAATTACAGGCGCAAAATTTCTTTCCATAATCATTTTAACCATCTTAAAGATATTCGTCTGGCCAGCATTCGACGGACGAATACCGCCTTTGCGACCTTTCGTATCCCCTTTAGCCGCATCGCCGTGTTGAAGACAAGCCATTGCTCTGTTAAAACTTTCTTCTTTAAACTGTCCATTTTCATCAACAACCTACAGTGAAACGCTATTATAAAATATTCACTTCATTCCACAATAAGTAATTCGTTTATTACATACCAAATGAATTCCATCACCACCAACTGGAAATATGTAATGTTGCAAAGGCGTAGGTCTATAATCTGTATAAACAACGTGACATGGTTGTTTGTGTAAATGTGAAACCCATTCAACAAATTGTCTGGCATTGGGTATGGTGGCAGAAAGAAATACATAATGCACATTATCTGGTAACAATATTAATGTTTCTTCCCATACCACTCCTCTTTCCTTGTCACGCATGTAATGGATTTCGTCAAAAATTACCCAACCAACTTCCCGCATCACCTAAATATGATAGAAATTAGTCGAATTTTCATTTATACAGAGTACTCAGTAACTGATGGTACAACCGAAAGAAAGAAAAAGCTAGAAAGAATAAATTTCGCACTTAATTAATTGAAATGGCAGAATACCTATGAACATAGAGAAGTTTAGTTCGTAGAACACAACCGTCAAAATTTTCAATATGTCAAAAAATTTATCGATCAAGTTAAATATTCCCCTTTATTTTTAATTACCCAGTAAAGCAAGTACGAGTCTACGTCTGAAGAATAAATTAGTAATACATGTCAGGTTGAAACGTAGTCAAGTTCACATGTGCCTACTAAATGTTTAAAGTTGATTTTCTCAAAAACAAGGTCACACATGAACAAACTTTATTCTGCATTATCATCAAATTTTTCGATGTATATTTTTTCTTTCCGACTGTACCACCACGTTATTGACTATCCTGTTTAAGAAAGATTAGTCATGTATTAATGACAAATATTAAAAAACCTCAGATCCTCGATAAAGCATATTTCGTAAGATCTCGGTCGTCATAATAAGAACACTGGCTGTTGGATTAATTGTAACATCACCTGTTACTAAACCAACGTCTTTAAACTCCTCGTAAAATTCTCTGTATTTTTGATTACTCAAAGCCTTTATAGGAGTTGTATATATAACTCTCTGTTTATCTCTTAGTGAACATGCTATTGCATATCTAAAAAAATTTGATATTATTAATAACAAGTAATTTTCTTTTAACAAATTTTTACTTCTATTGTTCTACGTACTCTGCAACAACAGTTTTACCAGCTGAGGTATGAGCAGAAACTAAAACAGACTGATTATTTTCAATACATAGTATTGCTTCCTTTTGAAAAGGATCTAACACAAATTTGTACTCTTTAGCTGGTTTTCCTTGTTTATTTTCCAATGGCATATATTGATAATCAGGTGGGACTGCGACTTCATGTGTGCACGACTCAATTGTCTCTATTGTATGTATTTTGATGCGTGGTGCCAATTCTTCTATACTATAAAAAGTGAAATAAAAGGAAAAATATATACATAACTTGGTTAAATATAAATTGGTCAAACTGAAAGATCTTTGGACAGGAGAATCATTGTTTTAGAAAATACAATTGGCATATTACTTTAAATCTTCCAATACAGGATCAGGTCGTAATCTTTTAGAAATTAAGTCAGTAGAAGCATTTTCAAGTCCTCTCTTAATTCCAATAGTTTCACCAGATTTCCTGCAAATATATCATTGTTTTTACTATTTAGCAACGTTTGTTAAAACTTTAAGGCTATGTTATAGAGATTAGGAAAGAAGGTTACGTACTTTTCACTCAATGAATGTGGAATTACTTCTATTTCATCTTCTGCTTCATCAAAAACATCAAATAGCTCTTCGCTAAAGTTAGCCATTGTAAGTATTAATAAATATTCTCAAATATGTACAATTTTCAAGAATTTTCACCACGTTCACCATGCATCAAAATGTGTTTATTTCCGCTTTCGATAATCGATATCATACATATATCGAGTGATCGATTATCGAGATTATTATTATCGATTAATTTCAAAATTCAATGAACAGTAGGAAACTTTCAATAATTTTCAATAGTGTTGAAATTTTAAATTAAGCAGTTTTTATGTTTATTCCAAACGGCTGGTAATGATAGACTCTTCCGCTTCTGTTTTGAAGACTGCGAGCACACGTGAGAGGAAGTAATCATAGTAGTAATTTAAAGAATAACAAAGTTATTTAGTTTTATTTTTATTATTCACTTGTTACAATAAATACAATTCATTTTCGATTCTGTAAAGACTCTGCTTAATAAATAATCCTAATACGTATCATATTTTTGTGCATGTTTTTCTCGTTCGCAAAATAGACAAATGTTAGATTAAAATAACAATAAACCAATTGTATAACAAACAAAATTATGGAGAAAAATAAGAATACAACAAAAGTTGTTGAAAACGTATCTGTTTTATTTCTTTTTTATGATATCATGTTATTTTTAAGAAATTAAAATATTAAATATTTTTCTGAAATGTATCCAGCAAATTTTGGTTTATGATTCATCAGTTTTATTCAACTCTATCCCATATCGTAATTGAAATGTATAGAGCTCAATGGTACCTTCTATTTATGAGTTTTGCTATTATAGGATATTCAAGACGGAAACCTGAAACCACTCACTTTGCATTTCTCCGCCTTCCGCCTGCAGAATTTCCACTCCAGTTGGGATAGACCTCAATGATCAGTTCATATCCATTACAAGTGTATTTGTATCTTGTATAAGTTTGTTTTGTGAACATGACAATGTAACGGGAATGATCGAAGGACAAGAACCCGAATGGATAGAAATTACTTAGGAACGAAGAAACAGGACTTTCAGTTTCCTTTGGGCGTTCGTGAGTACAACATCGCAAGTGTAACGGTCCCGCGTGGTTGGTAAGAGCGTGAAAGTTTCGTCTCTTGAGCGCCCAGTCTCCGTATATGAAAGTTAATCGACGCCAAAAGAAGACACGGGGACGAGCGTACACAGGTATTTGAATTCAGTTTATTTTTCCAAAGTAATTTCGCATTCAATTTTTATGTGGAAAATCGTCATTTTATATAGATCGAACTCAATTTTAGTTACATTTATTGTGCGTTTTTATTACGTGACCTGATGAATATAAATGTAGTGTGTAAAGTGAACAAAACAAGAATGGTTTATTGGGTTGGAACGACAGTGTTTTCATTTTTTCTTTTCTTCCTTCTTTCTTATTGAGGAAGTTTCTCGTGGTTATGAAATATTATGCTCAGCTGTGCATGTAACGAGAGGAAATGACTATTCAAAGACTCGTAAACTTTCATTCTCAATGAACTTCACCGTTAAGCTTTTCATAGGAACTGCGTACACATATTTTTTATACGTGCAATTCGTTGATTTAGAGCATTTTATAGTATGGGATACGTATTTTAAAATGATTGGTATGTACCAATCAGTATATAAACATTATAATGTTTTAATAACAAGTCATATTTGCGTAAGCACCGATAAGAACACCTGCAGCATTCTAATCGCAATGATGTTGACGTAATACATTGAGACAAGTTTTCCAAATACATTGGAAAATGTACATAAATAATTCTTGTACATCGTTTGCTTAATTTGCGAAACTGGTATTTACTAAAATAACACGTATATTTAGTTTTTTGTTTTACGTGCGTTTAACCACTTACGTAACAGTTGCATTATACTTATTATTCGTACACATTTCCCAGTAATTTTTTCAATCGCTTATTAATTAATCGTGTTCGTTCTACATTAATTTCCGCTTGATCTCAAGCTATATCCGTTTTATCACACTGTAACAGTCAGAAACTTTCATAACAAAGTACTATTTACATACTTGTTAATTAACATTGACCTCAGTTTAAGTTAACATAATTTTACGTAGGTCTCAAACAATTAAAATTACGATGTGGTTAAAAAGAATCGAAATAAAAAAATTTCATACGATATCAATAAAAAATAATTTTCTTAACGAATGAATTAAGAGAAGCATCTGTTTGCAAGTATGTTGCATGACAGACAGTGGTAACAAGGGTTGCGAAATGTGGTGAAGTCTCGACAGAATATCTAGTTATGTGTTAGACTCGAAGGACGCGAACGGGAATACAAGAATATAAGACGATCAATGGTCTCCGAGTTATCGTTCTTTAGGTCGAAGAGTCAGGGTTCGTCCAGAAGCAGATCTTTCTCAACCACTGTCCACGTCCTACGATAGATTTCTGATCATTCAATTTCATGACTCGTTGATCCTCTTATAATCATTTTTAATTATACGTTTTACATGTAGTTACCAAATTTCGCAACATAATACTGTTTTTATTAGAATTATGCATTTGTTTAGTAAAATTGTAGTTCATTCACGTTATTAAATGACTTGAGTGAGACCGCACTTCAAAACGTTAGAACTTTTTAAATAATACTTATCAATGTATGCAATCTTCAGTCTTCATGTTGGATGAATCTCACACCATGAATTCTATTATGTAAAGTTGTAATGATTTTCATGAAAAAATTACGATAACTGCTACCCGCAAACTATGTTCAATTAATTAAGAATTTAAGACGATTATGTGCGTTTATTGAAAAAGGTAGTCGTTTGTGGAACACAGTGGTAAATTATGACTGGAAGGGGAACGACGAAGGTAAACGGAGGCGCCATATAATTTAACTATGCTCAAATGCCAGTTACCTCGGAGTAACGGTTATTTGTACCGATTACGATTGCATATATTACGTACATACTATTCTTTTCATTAAATAGATTTGAAAAGATTTCTCAATTGTTTGACATTGCACATAATAAATGAGAATCCGTTATTTACATATACTTCTTCAGTAAATCAATTATATATCAGTTAATTCGTCACTTGCATTTTTATTGTCATTAATACATCAATAGGATACATGATATGAAATCGCACGTAAGCCATAAAAATTAATTTGTCTTAAAATTCTCATTTTTGCCACTTTTTTAAAATTCTAAACTGAATGATTTCAGCTGACAATTTTTTTCTTATAATTGAAGAACCATTCATTTGCAATAAACAATAAGAAGTAATAAGTAGTTCGGTTGAAAGAAAGTTTCTCAATAGGTCAAGCAGAAGAAAGTTAAATAACTTGTAGTGTCTCTGTGGTAATGAAACTCATGTTGACTATCGAAACACATGTATGGACCAGTAAAACTGACGTAATCCTCTGGTTGTACTGTGAATATGCAGATATCGCAGTGAAACAATTGTTATTTTTATACTTTCTCCAACGAGAAGAAGAGCTACCCATATGTTCTTTGCTTATTTAGTCGAATTCAAACCGAAGTTTGTACATCATCACACTCAATGACATGAAATTTGAATCTGCATATATGAAAGTTGTGCCTTGCTCGAGGCTATTTTGCCTTTCTTATTTACCATCCGAAAGAAAATTTTTAGGTAAGGCGGTACCGTATCAATTTCTGCCCTATATATTGACGACCTCAAAATTCGCTTTATTGTATGCTTTCACGAAGCCATAATTATATGCTTTATATTTTTCATCGGTGAATAACAATTATTATGTATTATTTCTTCGTAGTTATTGCACACGTTTCACTCACATGTTGCATTAACGTGAAGAAAGAATACTGCAGAAACCTTTTGTTTCGTACACATCATTAGCAGAACTATCTACGACATCAACTTAGAAATAAATTTCTGCAATCATCGCAAATGTAGTTAGGTGATTAATTAAGTTACAAGTGAAACGTAGTAAAAGTTTATTGTTGGTTTATGAAGAAAACAACGCGAAGAAAAGTTCATCGGATTAGAGGAAACACTAAAATCATTTTTCGATATCGTGAGTGTAAATATAGAGACTCTTTTCTTTCTTTGGTCTTTTTAATGGAACGAAGGTACATGTATGGCTCTTTTGAGCGTACAAGAGTAGCATCGGTGTAAAGTAACGGGTCAGGTATTTATTTTCGTGCTGCCGGGTGGTACGTTTTCACGGGACGGCCCTGAATGAGTGCGAGTGAAAGTTCGTGAGTTAAATATTTTTTGCGACTTCGTTTTGTGAACCACGTCGCGTACATACGAGCTTCCTATAAGATAAGTTGCCGCGCGTCGCATACGCATGTCTTTAACGACGAATAAGGCAGACCTCGCAAGAACACTTTCTTTTAGATAATGTTCATTTACCCTGTACGCCTAAATCTATAATTAATTGTAAAACCGAAAAAGGATACAAAAATAAAAAGATGAAACGAGAAACTGGTAAAATAGATTAGAAATAATTATTCTATTTGTACAAAACTCTAATAAAGAATACCACAGGATTAAAACTAGTCTAATACAATTATAATAAGTTAGTTATTATTAATAACTAATTGAAATTGAGTTTGGTTTCTGAACAATAAGTGAAAATAAAAGAATATTTAATTGTAATTAATTAGCGAAAGGTCACTAATAAATAAAATGTACTCCAGCTTTTATTTATATATGTATATATACTCGTCCTGATTTTCACAGATTACTTGGTACACATTTATTGACTTATTGTTTACGGAGTCGATAAAAAATTCTTCGATTACATAACGTATTTGTGTAATATCGAGTTTCTGACTGGAGTCACATTCTTCTCCGAGTACAAAACTTTTGTAACGTCAATCGACATTCCAGGGTGCACCGTGTAATACGTGAACATTGAGCAGCGGGCTATCGCGACGTGAAAGTAACCAAGTGTAAGTGGCGGAATGCGGAGTGCTAGGCGCTACCTCGTGTACGTTGATCCATGGTGCTAGGTAATTGGAGTACGACTTTTATGGAATGCGTGCATATTTCTATATAAATAGTAAAAGTGCATACCTCAGCTAATGAATTTTATCATCTAAATTTTTCTCTTTATAAATGAAATTTTGCAGAGCACTTAAAAATGTTTCGTAATATTAGAGAATTAGTACCTTTTTAAACAAATCAATCACTAAACCGAAGATTCCTTTAAGAACAATTATTACGAAAGCATATTGCCAGTCTGCGAAGAATATCTTAAATAACGTAACACACATTTCACGTTGTTCAATTTCTTACACGAACATGACGAATGTGAAAGCGACCTTGAAACCTTGGATCATCCACCGCATCAATACTAAATCCAGTACTATTGTATTGCGACTATTTAAGTATTACCATGTCTGATAAGAATCGAATAAAATGTTTCTATCAAAATTTTAATGAATAAATTCCAACCAAATATGTCGTGCACAGGATGAGCTCTGATCTACCTCTGAGAATAAATAGCATACAATAAATTAATGTTGTGAGCAGAATTAATTATTTTTATTTCCATGATTTGTATCCCAGAAAATAGCCCAAGGATTCTCTGCTCTCAATATACATCATACTTTTTTTATGCTCTCTAAACCATCTTTCTCTCGAAATTAATTCCATTTCTCTTAATCATTCAATGCCGCTATCAGAGCTCTCGTAATTGAAAATAGCAGATTCTCTAACTCGTTTTCAAAGCTCTATTGCGTATTCCCGCGGTATGTACATCGATAACATAGGCAATGACACTCAAATGATTAAACTTTTATCAAAAAAGAACTTATTTCCAGAATTTCAGACCATTGGGGGTTTGCAGAAGTACAGCCCTCTTTTATTAGATTTTTTAATAAAGATATCAGAAACATCCTTTTTTCTTCGAAATTCTGATGAACAGCATATTTCTTTCAATTTTTTGTTACACACTGTAAAACAGATTAAGCCTCCTACGTCCCAAAGAAAATTCAAGCTATTTGGTTCAATATTAAAAAAGTCATTCTGTGTTAAAACTTGTTTGAATACTTTCGTGACCCACTGTATTATCTTTATGTGTCGTAATTTGATATTTTTCAGCGACAGTATCAAGAAAACAAAGAAATATGATGAAACATTAATAAGACGGAATTAGAGAATGAAAGCGCGCGGCTTTAAGCCCGCGGTTGATGATTGTAAAGGAGCATGCAGCGGTGGCTTCTGGCTCTAGACGAACCTGCATCTAACCCGTGCGGTAACTCTATCATCAACCACGAACCATCGGGGTACGAATAAATTTATTACGTTTAATTACTACTAGTTTTTATCTATAAGAACTTTCACGATTTATAAAATGTAAATCAACATTATTTTACTAGTTCCGAAGGATTTAGTAGAACTTTACCATGATTTTCTAAAAATAATAATTGAATTTTCGGATTCCTCGTGTTAAAATCGGTCCAAATGTTTCTTTCTATTATTAGAGCGAATTATATAGTAGTTTAAGATCTTGTTTATTGGAAATTTATTATAGGTGATACTATTGGACCGTAATAGGGGATGCTGGAACGCGGGAAATTTTGTTTCAGTGCCGCAACCGCAACGGCCTTGGCAGGTGGCAATCAAACCAATCCCGATAGTGAGGCTACCAAGTTTTCTTCACATCTCCCGAACGAACGATGTACCTGCAACCCTGATTGTCTCTATGCCGTACCCCGAATTGATTTACAGGAAGCAGAATGGTAAATGGGTTTGTCATTTTATTTCACTGTAATTTAATATCTTATACAGTGACTCCTATTAATATTCGGACATATTTCAAAATAGAATAACTTTTTTCACCTTAAAACAAATAATTTAATTATCTGCATGTGTATGAAATGTGTCCGAATATTAATGGGAGTCAGTGTAGATATTTTAAAATTTATTGTCCTTCTAAACATTTTTTCTTCCAGGCTGGAAGCAGACTCTTTGGAGACTGATATTCCAAAATTCGTAACCAGTTCATCGACGACTACGACAACTATAACGCGAAACAATCCAAGAAGATGTTATCGAACTTCGACGAGTTCCGGTTACTCCAGCCATTCCCCACCGTTATCGGCTGGTTCGTATTCTTGTTATGCATCGGCAGTCCCGGGTCAGAATTTTTTCCGAGGTGTACCACTGACGATGAAAGATCAGTTCAACGGAGGTCTCGCTGTAATTCATGAAAGCGAGATAATACCGCGACCCATTTGGCCAACTACGCTTCCGAATTCACGCGAACTTTATCATTCGGATGAAAACCCCGAATACGATAGTAAGTAATCAATGGATTGTGGATTTTATGCATTTATAAGAGAACTGAATATGCAGAAATTATAGATGCAACGTGTAATGCATGAAACTATTCAGAGTATCAAAAGTTCAATGCATATTTCCATATTTAGATAAGCGCTTTCCAATTTGTCTTCGTTCGCGGACTATTTTACAAACATATTGAGAGCAAGAAGAGAGTAGCTAATCAAAAAGTCAATTAATGTCACGTCAAAAATTAATTTAATTATCAACTTAGTTTAACATATGTAATTGTTTATTTAAATTTTTTTTAACAAAATTGTTAACAAATTNTATTAATGGGAGTCAGTGTAGATATTTTAAAATTTATTGTCCTTCTAAACATTTTTTCTTCCAGGCTGGAAGCAGACTCTTTGGAGACTGATATTCCAAAATTCGTAACCAGTTCATCGACGACTACGACAACTATAACGCGAAACAATCCAAGAAGATGTTATCGAACTTCGACGAGTTCCGGTTACTCCAGCCATTCCCCACCGTTATCGGCTGGTTCGTATTCTTGTTATGCATCGGCAGTCCCGGGTCAGAATTTTTTCCGAGGTGTACCACTGACGATGAAAGATCAGTTCAACGGAGGTCTCGCTGTAATTCATGAAAGCGAGATAATACCGCGACCCATTTGGCCAACTACGCTTCCGAATTCACGCGAACTTTATCATTCGGATGAAAACCCCGAATACGATAGTAAGTAATCAATGGATTGTGGATTTTATGCATTTATAAGAGAACTGAATATGCAGAAATTATAGATGCAACGTGTAATGCATGAAACTATTCAGAGTATCAAAAGTTCAATGCATATTTCCATATTTAGATAAGCGCTTTCCAATTTGTCTTCGTTCGCGGACTATTTTACAAACATATTGAGAGCAAGAAGAGAGTAGCTAATCAAAAAGTCAATTAATGTCACGTCAAAAATTAATTTAATTATCAACTTAGTTTAACATATGTAATTGTTTATTTAAATTTTTTTTAACAAAATTGTTAACAAATTCGCGGACATGTCGTCCACGAATTTTTAGTTGGACAGCGCTGATTTAGATCATCAAGGAAATGTATATAAATGTTTAATTCTGCATAAAAATCGTAGAAATATTCGTAGACATTTATATATATACTTTACATATAATAATGGACATTAATCAATGGTCGTGATTTAATAATAGGTTTATACGCGTGTTGTGGATGCGGTTGTGCGTATACTTATTCGTACTGCGATTGGGATTACGAAAAATCCGCGAGTACGTCAGCGCATGATGTTCTTATTGAATTATCTCGAACACTGAATTCTGTGATAGAAGGTAAAAATGCTATGACACCAGAAGAGATCTTAGACAATATTTCGCACAAAGTTGCCCAAGGAATCGGTTTAAAAGGAAGCCTGTACGAGTATGTTTATCATAATTCCTCTTTCTTATCGAACAAGCGATCGTTATTAAGCGACAAGACTCCATGTCTATTAAATTGCAACAAAAATTCATCGTCCCAAATCAATCCAGTAAACTCGAAACTCTACAACACGCGACAGTTTTATCTGCACAATCCATGGTATGCCTGCTTATGCGCTTGCGAGCATACGCATAAATATTTATCGTCTCCAAAAAGTAACGAACACACCGACACGAGCGAAGACTTGGAAAAAAAGAGGAACCCACCTAGCTCACGTTTGGTGAATGATCCTTATCAACGAATGAATCCGGAGTCAATCTTGCAAAACGATGAAAATGCCTCCCGATTACCTATTTGCAAATGTCCCGATCGTTCTGTTTCTCGTGATAAGAAAACGCAAAATGTATACGAAAATCATCGTATCATTAGTGACGTAAAGGAAACTAATATCGATGACAGATCTAAGACGAATCGGAATAAAATTGGGCATAACGGACCGGACTATGTTATGGTAAGTTGTAAAATATAATGCTATCTAGAACCTATTATTTGTTTTAGTATAAATTTCGTATATCAAAACTGTATATTTCAGAATATAATATAACAAGTTAGGTGAAAAAAACAGTTTACACAATATCAATGTAACCAACGTATCAAGACTAATGTTTCAGCAGTTGGAGTGTCCTGATGGTGATTCGTTCAACAACGGTATTATCTTCTCGTCCAGCAAAAATGATTGGGATTATCGTATGCAAGGATTCGCGGCAGACTTAGATTTCACGCTAGACGTCTCGCGAGCTGAACGCTTGGGTCGTGCGATCGCAAAAGCGAAACGAAAACGACAATGGTGCAGAACTCTAACTGCGTTCTTCGGACTAGTCTTCTTCGTTTTAAGTGTCGTCATTGTATCATTGTCTGTGACAAGAGGCCGTAAAGTGTTCGGAAGCATGTAAAAACGGTAAAGAAACGACATCATAGCAAAAATGACTGACGCTTATTTAATGTATTTTTTCGTACCTTATATATCGCTAGGTAAAATTAACAGGATTCAAATCCTGTTGGCAATATATGGCTGTGACCATGTTCTTACATATTATGTATGTATATTATTATTATAAGCAATGCGTATACCCAAATAAAACGGTGTTACGTTTTAATAAGCGAAATGAATGATAAAACATGAAATCTGTCAAAGATTTTAAATAAAGGAAATGAATATTTTATCTTTACAACCATTCTCTAGTTGATTAGAAGTTATTTCTTTACAACTGTTCCCTAATTAATTAGGGACTAGTTATTGTTTCTTATTATATTAATGCTATTACTATTAAAAAGCTACCTGCAAAATTTTAAATCAATTCACGGGTTTTTTGAAAAATTATAGTGACTTAAAATTTGCATGTATTCTTATGGTAATCAGCAGTAACCCAA
>NW_017160229.1:351539-352278 GCF_001652005.2 Ceratina calcarata
TATTGATAAAAATATTAGTTTCCATTTTTTTGTATGAAACTTAAACTACATTGATTGAGTATTCGCTGATTTGTAAATGTACGTTAATTGAAAAACATACAGTAATGTATACTGTTGATGGCATTGGTACAGCTATCACAGCATCATAACTTTGATATCACATTTTATTATTTTCGTTTATAACAAATACGCACTACTCAATTATGCCGTCACGAAATTTGTGTCGAAAATTATTCAAGTTCGTGCATGTTGTTAAATTTTTAAATTTCAAACATGCCCTTGGATTTTAACATTGTCTATCGTAGGGGTGTATCAACTAAGAAATGTCTGAATAACGTTTTAAATTAGAGGCTTTAAACTTCAATGTAAAAGTAAAATCATTGTCCTACGATAATTTGATGCCAAGTAATTACCTTCTAAATTTGGGCAATTTTCGACACAAATCGTAATACCATAATCTTTTGAGTAGTATATGATTTTGTATTTAAATCCTAAATACATTTAAATTTAAATATATTAAATTATGTTTTGAACATGTTATTAATTTCGTCAATGTTTGGCTAAGCTTGGCCAATGTTGTACCATACAGAACTTAAAAAGAAACTGCTTGATAAAATCAAAATAAAATCTATTATAGTTATGTGTACTTTTAAACATTTCAATAAAATACTACTAAACGAAAAAATTATCGCATGATAAATACTATTTATACTGTCAATCTACTACGTAATAACTTATT
>NW_017160229.1:352664-354491 GCF_001652005.2 Ceratina calcarata
CATATATAGTTATGACTAAGGCCATATGACGCATCAATTCTTATCATTCGTACATGATTTGTATCATTTCCATGATAATGTAGCCCTGCTTTAAACAACTGTCAAAAATGAAGACAGATTTATTCGTTTTGCATATTTATAATGGAACTCTATAAAAAAAGCAACTGTGGTCATACCTTTTCACCTAATGCAAATGGTATAACATTATCATCTTCTGCGTGCAATATCATAATAGGACATTGGATTTTTTCTATATGTTTGTCAGACTCAAATCGAAGATAATTATCATAAAATGGTTCAACAATTAACCAATGGAACCAAGGTATATGTTTAAAGATCTGAGAATAATGATTACTTTTTTAGTAAGTTTTAAATACTTATTGTCGGTATATGTATAAACATTAAATTTTTGTGGCCCAAATTACCTGCGCCAAAGGATGTTCACTTAATTCATCTGCAATATTGTTAAATGGTGATTCTAAAATCAAGCCTGTGGGTTGCATTTCTTCTGTTGCCAATAATGCTAATGTATGAGTAGAAACTCTGCAATAAAAAATCAATTAGTAATATTTACAAAAACATTATAAGTATAAAATAATACATAAAAGAAATATACAGGGTGTTTCGCTTAAAACAGGCTATCTAAATATCTCCTCTATGCCTGAAAATACAAAAAATGTTTCTGACGCAATCTAAATGGTTTCAGAAGACACGAGTGACCTTGAAATAACCATTAAAAAACGAGTCTTCCATTTGATTTGTCTTTTGAAACTATTTAGATTGCGTCAGAAACATTTTTAGTATTATCAGACATATACCTGCCGTTACGGGAGTCCATAGTACGCAAGGACCAGTCTTCAGTCGCTGTCTTCGTCTTTCTCTTTCTCTCTAATGCTTTCCATATTTTTGCCACTACTCGGATCTACGTATTTGGTTACCCCACTACCGCCAAACTGCGCGAAACTGATATGGACTCTCGTCTCGACGGCAGTAATAGAGGAGATATGGTGGCCTGATTTAACTCTGTATATAAATTTCATACCCAGTCCCTAGGGAATGTCCCCAAACAAAAACAGGAGCTGTATTATTGACTAATCTTAATAGCCACTGAAGTACATATTTGCTATCATCAACTACTCCCATTTCAGAGAGTTCTGCTCCATCACTGTCACCGTATCCTTGATGTTTATAAAAAAGATGAAGTTTGTAAATATATATATTGAAGACCTTTTAGATTAATAATGCAGGATAAAAATACTTGACACGTACCTCTATAATCAAACGCTATAACGTGATAATCTAAACTTTGAAGAAGCTTGTACAATTCTAATCTATGGCTACTTGCTCTGTTACCACTATTACCATGCATATAAAGAAAGACAGGTAATTTAGAATTATTTAGAACAGCTTCATAATCATCATCAGTTTTAATGGTTGAATCATTGACTAATGATTGGGGTAATGTTTGCCTGAAAGCAAATTTTAATTGATCTTTTTGAATTCATATGTTCACATTTAAATTACCCACCATAGTCCTAGCTTCACTTGTTGATCAGTTTTTAAATAAAAATTTCTTGTTCCTTTCATACCAACTGTCTCCGGTTTCGAAAAATCAACATTAATTGGCCAACGCACTAATTTAGTAAAAATAATTGTATATTAAAAAATTGAACTAAAATGAAATTATCATAATAATTATATACTTACCGATATTCAAGAAAAGAATCTTTTTTTGTATAGTGTAAGAGTAGTGAAATATTAAGGGTAAAAGTCCAAATATGACCAAATACGTAATTAATGATATTTTCATTATCAAAAGTAAGTACT
>NW_017160229.1:355079-356970 GCF_001652005.2 Ceratina calcarata
TACCTTGTCAATTTCTTGGGACATTGATATAGATATTTCCAATTTGAATAGTAATTACGACACATTATTTAATATTTATGATTTCAAAATGAATCACAAGTACACGGTACAGAATTAATAACTTGACTGTTTCATAATAAAATGTTTAAAAATGTATTTCTTTATTTTTTTTATATACTTCCAATATTTTAATTCTCTTAAAACATATGGTGGATACTATAATGAAAAAATTTAGATAGAAAATTCATGTGTTTCACATAAAGAAAAAACACAAGGGAATGTATGCCATGCATAGAACTCTCATGAATTAAAGAGAATGGTAATAATGTAAACAGTTTCTGAAATCATTAGTTTAGTAACTATGAGAATTGATTATTATGAACGTATTACAGAATAAAGAGCTACAATGATATACAGAAAGGCTTGAATATTATTAATGCCTGAAAGATTCAACTATTTAGACGTTATTCTCATGTATAACAAAAAAGGAAACGTTTATGATTAGTTGATGATTATAGCAGGATGACTTACATTCTTCTATACCAAATATCAAGTACGGTGAAAGGTAACACTGCTGCTAACAGTAAAGTTCTCAGCATATTTGTTAGTAGCTGTTAAATATAAGGCACCTTGTAAGTCTCTCTGTAGTATAATTACACTTGCAAATATTTGACTTGAAACATTTTCAGTTGTTACTAAAGATTAATAAAATTGATGTTTTAAAATTATATTTTTATAATCTTAAAAGTGTAATTATGTTTACAATTATACATAAAACTTTACAGTAGAACATTATATTTCATAGTGCTGATAAGAACTGTTTACAGGCAGAGATCAAGTTAGATCATCGTTAAGTTATATAATTCTAATGAAAGAATCATAACTGTCACAATTTATTTAGATAATTCAATCCAGATGATTTTATTTGGCAAGTTTCTTTTATTACTGTTTAACTTTTGATAAAATGATGACAAACTCAGAAAAAAAACTTGCTAACATATAATATATCTGAAGGAGACTAAAGTTTATGAGCAAATTAAGATTGTACAAATTGAAAGTTTTGCAAATAGTCCACAAAGTACCACATATAATAATATTTCAATTAAATCGGCTTATAGAATTGTTAGTGTTTATTTATATAAGCTGATTCTTTATAATAAATCTAATATTGAAAGAAAGACGATTAGAAATAGGGTACCTCTTCTTAAAGCGTTTCTTTGGTAACCAATATACCATTATAATAGTAAATTGATGCAAATTTATGTCAAACAATGTGTCTCTACAAGGAGACAGAGTAATTACACAATTACACTTTGAATACAGTTAAACACGTCAAATTTTCGTCAAATACATATGTAAGGCACACTTGACAGGTGTAAATGGTATAAAAAAGAATTTCTTTCTGTTATTTTTATGTCAAGTTACATTTGATGACTCTAAACTCCAAATACTTTCTTTTGATGCACTTTTACTTATATGTATAACTTAAGGATCCAAAAGAATAGAAGGACGAATATATGTATAATCGTATGCGAAAATACAATTACAATCTAGAGTAATACGATGAGAATAAGACGAATTCGCTCTCACAACGTCAACATTGCTTAACACAGTACTTCGAATACTGTATACGCAGCGTGCGGATAATTTTTCCCTCGACCGAAAAGTGGGGACGACGCGACCATGGTGGGGACTGGTACTTGATGGGGGTATGCTAGGCATGGTCAGCGAAAGCGCATGAGGAGAATAGTAGTGGGGATCGAAATACGGGCGAAAAACAGGGGAAGCGAGCCTCGAGGGAAAAATTATCCGCACGCTGATCGGGGCGCCGGAGATCGGAGTGACTGAGGAGATTGGAGCGATTGAGGAGATTGGGGTGATGAAGAAAATC
>NW_017160229.1:357269-389420 GCF_001652005.2 Ceratina calcarata
TGTGTAAAATGTAATCGCATGGCTATTTAATGGTTAATTTTCTGATCTTATTCGGCTATTTATTTACTGCCGTTTACAAAGTCTTCAAATTAGAAAAGAATTTACAATGAATCAAAAACTGTTCAACATAATATATTTAGAAAAAGAAAATAAAATTTATTTTCATTAACACATGCATTAAATTGCGTGTTCTGTATAAAATGCAATTTTTTAGAAGCGTAATAAATCAGTCGTAATATTGAGTCATGTGTGTTGGATTCGCGCGCGTCTTTATTACGTCGTCATGTATAATTTTGCGACGCCAATGCAAGCGGCTAGCGTAGCGCGAAGCGACTGCTGCCCATCTATGTATTAGCTACTTAAATCTAGAGAAAACGGGCCGTCAGCTGAACTCTGATATAATAAGTGCACACACGCAGAATAGCCAGTGTGTGTATAATCGACTTCACTTTTGTATGGGCCGGCCATTGCCGGCCATACAGATACAGAGTTTATATAAACTCTGTACATACAGAGTGTTCCAAAACGGACGACTTTCCTATTTCCCATGCCACAGTATAAGATTCATACTGTGGCCACTACGAAAGAGCATATAAGAATGCATAAGAATTCTAAATTATTTTTTAAAACATACACTGTCGTAGCCTACTTTAATACCTATCTATGTACCTATCCATACTGAGATTAAAATGGCAACACCGCAGAAGTCGGGATTTCATGTAATGTGAATTCTCCATACATATACGTACGCATGCATGTATGCATTAAGAAGCTACAAGCACTTACCAGCAATAAGTTTATGGCCATTTATTAGTTACACAAACAAATTCAAAGGTATGACTTCAATAATACAATACTTCAAACATGAGTGCCGAGTATATCTAGTATTAAAATAAAAGTATACGTACGATTAAAGATAGTCTAACTTGGTGTATTAACCTCTCTGAAAACCGTACGTTGAACAAATACATTAAAGGAATACATTTTTCATTTAATTTACAGATGAGCCGGAAAGAAGCTTTATCCCAATTTATTCAACAAATACATGGACGTCCAGTTGTTGTAAAATTAAATAGTGGCGTGGATTATAGAGGTAATATTTGTTTATTTACATTATGTATAATGTATAGTATCAACTACAGTTGATCAGTAAATGAGATATATATATTGTCTTAACTTCACAGGTGTTTTGGCTTGTCTAGATGGTTATATGAATATAGCACTTGAACAAACAGAAGAATATGTAAATGGTCAATTAAAGGATAAATATGGTGATGCCTTTATTCGTGGTAATAATGTATTATATATTAGTACACAAAAACGTAGGACCTAAATAAATATAATGCTTTATATAACTTATCCTTTTCTCGTGTGAAGAATGTTTGGAATGAGGATGTTTATGTACTTATAGTTTCAAATAATTTGAAAAGCAGTATCCAGTATCATGTCAGCAAATAGTATGTTCAAAGCAAAATACAATGTATAATTACGGTGACCGTATTTTTGACAGCGAAAACGGGAACAAAGGAACGCATATTAATATATATATAGTACACATAAACAGCAAAAAATAACAAAATTCTTGTATTGGAATGTTTTAAAAATTATTTATTAAAAGGAAGAAAACAATTGAACAAAAAGGATTGCTTAAAGCGAGAACAAGAAACAAAAGTGGAGTCTTCATGATGTAGCAAAATCATCTCGAAATTTATCAATCACGAACATTTATAAAGAGTTAAAAATGAACACGACCACTTNATAATACTTTTATAATATGAAATTATGGAATAGTTGTTAAAGTTGTATTCTTATATTAAGGTTAACATTCATATGTTTCTTGCAAATTAGTTGTGAGCACCTGACTTTCCAAATTTGTTGTTTCACCACTTTCTGCATTTGCTTTTTCTTCGAGTTTCTTTTTCTTAACTTCTTCTAATTTCTTATTCAGTTTTTCAATTTTTCTCTGAATAGCTTGCTGCCTATTTCTTTCTATACGTTCCTTTACTTCATCAGTTAGTTGAGATGTAGTAGGTTCTGATTGAGAAAGTATAGTAGGAGTTAGTTGAGAAGCTGTAGACACTTCAGAGGCATTGGACGTTGATAATAATTTGTTAAATGCGTCAGTACTATTTGTAGATAAATCTGACACTGACTGATGCGTAACTCTCTTTTGTTTTTCTATTTGTTCTGCAATTAATAAGTCGAATTCGTCAATAGGTTCGACCTGTTCTTGTTCTTCTTCTGCATCCATATTATCCTCAAGAATAATATCCTCATTCTCATTGATCATATCAAGTCTGTATTTGTGTATAAATACTTGAAGGTCTCTTTTGGTGCCTAATTTTTCTACTTTTTCAAGAAAATCATCAAAATCGAATTTGGGAAATAGTCTATGTCCCCAGTGCTCCAATCTTTTCATAATTCTATCCAAGTCTGTTTTCTCATGACCTTTTCCATAAAACTTAAATCCTTCAAAATATTTTTCAATAGTATGAATTCCTTTAGGACCCTTCAAACGTTCTGTATTTAATTTTGGCAAAGGATTTCTCACTACATGTTTTTTGGTTGTTGGCGGGTCAATTCTCCTAGAAGTATCTTCATCCTTATTTTCCTCATCTTCCTTCTCTGAACCAAAATCATCGTTTCTTTGAAAACTACTCTGATCTTCGTGTGATTCTTGATTTTCATATTGAGCTACTATATCTTGCTCATCCTCGTCATAATCAGAAGTATTTGACCTAGGCATGTTCAACAGACTATATCCTTATTTCTTGATATACAAAATGAATAATTTTTCCTATAAAAATAAGTTTTCTTAGAAAGTTCCTAAATATAATTACTTACAGTGACTCCCATTAATATTCAGTCATATTTGAAAATGGAATAACTTCTGTAAATGTTGGGTCAAACAACTTAATTTTCTGTGGGGCATTAGAAGGTTTAGTATACTATTATAGCAATTTTTTAATTTTTTGTTACATTACAAAGAAAACGAAATTGTTTGATACAAAAGAGTTATTCTATTTTGAAGTGTATCCAAATATTAATAGAAGGTACTATAAGTAGAAGTTTAAGTGTTACAATATTCGTTTGTTAGTAAATAATACTATTGTATGCTAACCTCGTGTATATGTAGGTTATGTTTTGTACCTACTTAAAATTCGTTATCGTCTTGAGAATCACAACTTGTGTTTCCTTTTTCCATGTATTTATCGAATTCACCACTCGATTTGTTCATCCTCTCTAAAAGCGATACTAATAACTTTTTATTTAATCTATCGGTTTGTGTTATTTCCCGTACAACAGGCTCGCAGTTCGCAACCGGATGATGATCCGTTGTTTGCAGTTTTTGTAATGTATCATTTTCTTCTTTCATCGGTGTTCCCGGCATTATGATCGTTCAAGTAGACAGTCACGTATCAATGACATAAATCTAATTTGTATGAAGTAATTTTACTAAGCGAGCAGTAACAATAAACTTACGTGTGGCAATGAAAAATTCTAACTGCAATAAGATTCTCTGCGCATGTATAGATGATTTGAACGGTTTTGTCCGCGCGCGCTACAAATCGTCTTTATACTTTAATTGGTCGAAACTTAGCTTTACTATAATACATTCCGAATTCTTCCGATTTTTTCAATGTCATATATATTTATCATATGTCATTTACGTATATTCTTTTAAATTCATTTTAAATTTGTCTTTTTATGGAACTTAAGAATCGCACTTGTTATTCAACATAGAAAAGTATTGAATTATCATATCATTCCTTTGTCATCTTTGACTTTAATCTTAACTATCCCCACCCCATTACTTTCCGCTTTCATCGAGTTTTTCTTATTCATGAAGAATAAGATCAGCTCAAAATACTTCTTTCCGTTTTAAAGCTCGTATTACAGAACAGAAATAAAATCAACCCAGTGGAACTTGGAATGTCTACAGTTATTTTATTCCTTGTATTTGCGTAATCTAACATTACTTTATTAAAAGTCTCATTATTAGACTGACAGTAATATAAAATAAGAAAACATGAAAATAGTATTGTAAATTTAATTGCAAATATATTTATTTTTATTAGACTTACAATTCACTTTATATACCTCTCTGTTCCGTAATAAATTGCATGTAATTTTCTTCACTTCATCTATGAGATGCCGTCATCGGCGAACTGAATGATAAATATTGAGTTCAGTTCTTCTGACGGTGAGTGGCATGTTTTATAATCTTTCTGATTATTATCCCGCAGATCCGAAGCGGCACGAGTGAATGATTGTGTACGGCTAGCACTTATTGGATAAAATAATAATTTTGAAAGATAAAGATGCAAATGAATTTACAGAATGCTTTCAAGATATATGTATATATATTTTTAATTTTCAATGTGATACATGTTCTGTTATAAGTACGATTAGATATTGCTAGTAACTAGAAATTAAAATTATTCTGACTTCGACTTCATGAAAAATTTAAGTCTAAATAGAGATTGTCCTACAACGGACTTTAAATAATTGTAAAGAAAGTAGCCACAGCATGAAAGTAAAATTAAGGGCGCGATAAATATTGCTATTGTCCCGTAGTAATCAACTAACAAGATGTCATGTCCGTAGTAACGTAAATGTTTCGATCCCGAAAACTTGATTACATGTTCTACATTCCAAACAGCACGGTCCATTGGTTTTACCATTTCATCCTTAATAATATCAGACATAGTTTTGATATTTGTGTAATATCTGAAAACATATTAGAAAATATAATATGTAACATAATTTGAATGTAATGCAATAATAAAATAGTTTATTTTTTTCTGTTTCTTTTTATTAATTATTTTTAAACATTTTTTGTTGGAATATCCATGTATTATGTATATTACATATCTGCGAACATTTTTGAGAAATTTGACATTTACAGGAATCCCGAAATTGAAAGTCTGTCTCGATTCTGAGAAAAATTCTTATCCCGACGCAATCCAATATTGTCAGGTTCACGTATATCTCTAGTACTTTATGAACAAAATAGTAAAAGTGAGAAATGAGGTGATATTAAGGACGGCGGTAAATAATAAATGTAATAGCAAACCCGATTTTAAATTATAGATTTAGTATGAAGTTCTTTCATTATTCTTACTAAGTTTCAAACTATCGGTAACGCGGGTCGTGAGATAAGAAATAATAAGAGAATTTTTGAATCCTCGAGGGAATACAACTTTTCTGCAGACATAACGTAAGATGAATGCACAATTAAAGATGGTATACAATATAATAGATTTTTAGAGCTATGTTATCGATAGCGTAAGAAATCAAATAAGTAAAGCCCAAGTGTACTATACCCAAATAGAATGATTAATTAGTGAACTAATAATTTAGAAAGAGTTATGTCCAGTCGAAGGATGTTTTTCTCTGCAGCATTTTCAGTTTTATAAATTTTATGTTTTAGTAATATGAAACTATCATATATTTGAATTTATAAATTAAGTTTGAAATTCCTATATAAAGTTTTTATTCATGCATCCTGTATTTTGTATTTCTTGGAAAACGTACGTAGAACTGCATGATATAATGTCATACAAAAAGAACTGTTTGCTGAACGTGCGATCAATGATTGCGACGTTTGTTGAAAGAAGCTGTAGAATAGATTTATATTTACTTACATTTTATTTTCTATGATCTCAGACAGAGTTTGCACGACAGATTCCTCGGTGATAGTATCGATGTTCAATGTAAGTCCGATACCAGTATCGAGAATTTTACGTGCGTTAAAAAGTTGATCCCCGAAAAACGGAATGGCGACTACCGGCACCGAATAGTGCACGGCTTCCTGCAATGACTGCAATCCGCCCTGCATCACGTACGCCATCACTTTCGGATGTGCTACACATAAAAATAATTTTATCGTTAGTGTAGTATATAATACGTATATATTTATACATATAGTATCGCGCGATAGAAGTTCGAGTAAAGCATTTTTCTTATAAAAGTTGTTAGTTACGTTCGCTGAAACCACGCCTCGGACAACATTTTGACAAAGGAAAATATTGTTTAAAATTATCTCAGAAACCTCCCATTAAAAAATGCACCACCAGTTGTGGGACACCCTGTATAGATTTTCATTCAAAAAAATATAAGCGATATCAAAATTGCTGAAACGTCTCCAATTTCAGAGTAGATCAATTCACCATGCGTGACATCGTATATACCATATACATACATACGTTGTATGTATATACCAATACAGAGTGTCCCATTGTAAGTGTCGTTCGATATAACTGATGAACGGTACGTGCTAGGACAAAGATCTACAGAGACTTTTATCATTATTTTCTATATAGACTGTCACTGCGACAAAGAGAACTATTATCTTTATTTTCTCAAGGTCTCAATTTTCTGAAGGTCGCCTCGTGATTTCCAAATGGAATGCCACAATTTTATTATGAAAGTAGAGAAAAAGACAAGTTCAACGTACGTCGATTGACTATCTTGTTATAAAGATATCGTCAGTCAGAACTCGCAAATATCATAGTTTATTAGTGAAGTATTTTTAATACAGAAGAAGTCTTGTGCTTGTAATTGCTTAGTTTTAAGCCTTATCTTGACTAATATAGTAGAGTAACAATTACCTCTATGTATTCTATGCGGAGCAACTGAAATACATATAAACGTAAAGGAAATGATGAACTTAACTTGTCTATCAATGCGTACAAAATTTTGTGCTCTGTTGCATTGCATTTGCACCGAGCTCGAGTGTTATTGTGACTGTAAACATGTGGAGTTGTTTGCCAGAATTTCCCGCGAGAATTTGGCGGCACGCGCGCTTGGTGCCCGTGTTACAAATTACGTACAGTGACCATTTTTCGTTGTTCCCCCGGAGCGTTTAGTTTAGTTTCTAGATCACCGTTTTTTCAAATTAATAATTAGTTCTTTCACTTTGTTGGATTAAACTTTTCGACCATTTGAATATTATAACGTAGGGACATTGGATAATGAATCTATTTGTTATTTTTCTTAAATAAATTTGAGGAATGATTATGATCATGATGAGAATTACGAATGTTCCGAATTTTTCTACATGTGGAACAAAATAATAAACGCACGTTTTCCTCTACACTCGATTGTTTATAAATGAGCGTGGACATGGTTGTTATGGGGCACTTGAGCACCCGAGGGAATTAACATCCTTCCGAAATGAAAGGACCTGCAAAGTCGGCAGCAATTTCGTTAAGTATCTGTGCAAGTCTCTACTCTCAGTTGAATCTACTTTAACGAGAAAGGAGAGAAATCGTCGTGTCGCGTCGAGTTTTGCGTCGTTGTACATGTAAATCAAACAGAAATGTAATAATAAATCATATATTTGAATTTATAAATTAAGTTTGAAATTCCTATATAAAGTTTTTATTCATGCATCCTGTATTTTGTATTTCTTGGAAAACGTACGTAGAACTGCATGATATAATGTCATACAAAAAGAACTGTTTGCTGAACGTGCGATCAATGATTGCGACGTTTGTTGAAAGAAGCTGTAGAATAGATTTATATTTACTTACATTTTATTTTCTATGATCTCAGACAGAGTTTGCACGACAGATTCCTCGGTGATAGTATCGATGTTCAATGTAAGTCCGATACCAGTATCGAGAATTTTACGTGCGTTAAAAAGTTGATCCCCGAAAAACGGAATGGCGACTACCGGCACCGAATAGTGCACGGCTTCCTGCAATGACTGCAATCCGCCCTGCATCACGTACGCCATCACTTTCGGATGTGCTACACATAAAAATAATTTTATCGTTAGTGTAGTATATAATACGTATATATTTATACATATAGTATCGCGCGATAGAAGTTCGAGTAAAGCATTTTTCTTATAAAAGTTGTTAGTTACGTTCGCTGAAACCACGCCTCGGACAACATTTTGACAAAGGAAAATATTGTTTAAAATGATCTCAGAAACCTCCCATTAAAAAATGCACCACCAGTTGTGGGACACCCTGTATAGATTTTCATTCAAAAAAATATAAGCGATATCAAAATTGCTGAAACGTCTCCAATTTCAGAGTAGATCAATTCACCATGCGTGACATCGTATATACCATATACATACATACGTTGTATGTATATACCAATACAGAGTGTCCCATTGTAAGTGTCGTTCGATATAACTGATGAACGGTACGTGCTAGGACAAAGATCTACAGAGACTTTTATCATTATTTTCTATATAGACTGTCACTGCGACAAAGAGAACTATTATCTTTATTTTCTCAAGGTCTCAATTTTCTGAAGGTCGCCTCGTGATTTCCAAATGGAATGCCACAATTTTATTATGAAAGTAGAGAAAAAGACAAGTTCAACGTACGTCGATTGACTATCTTGTTATAAAGATATCGTCAGTCAGAACTCGCAAATATCATAGTTTATTAGTGAAGTATTTTTAATACAGAAGAAGTCTTGTGCTTGTAATTGCTTAGTTTTAAGCCTTATCTTGACTAATATAGTAGAGTAACAATTACCTCTATGTATTCTATGCGGAGCAACTGAAATACATATAAACGTAAAGGAAATGATGAACTTAACTTGTCTATCAATGCGTACAAAATTTTGTGCTCTGTTGCATTGCATTTGCACCGAGCTCGAGTGTTATTGTGACTGTAAACATGTGGAGTTGTTTGCCAGAATTTCCCGCGAGAATTTGGCGGCACGCGCGCTTGGTGCCCGTGTTACAAATTACGTACAGTGACCATTTTTCGTTGTTCCCCCGGAGCGTTTAGTTTAGTTTCTAGATCACCGTTTTTTCAAATTAATAATTAGTTCTTTCACTTTGTTGGATTAAACTTTTCGACCATTTGAATATTATAACGTAGGGACATTGGATAATGAATCTATTTGTTATTTTTCTTAAATAAATTTGAGGAATGATTATGATCATGATGAGAATTACGAATGTTCCGAATTTTTCTACATGTGGAACAAAATAATAAACGCACGTTTTCCTCTACACTCGATTGTTTATAAATGAGCGTGGACATGGTTGTTATGGGGCACTTGAGCACCCGAGGGAATTAACATCCTTCCGAAATGAAAGGACCTGCAAAGTCGGCAGCAATTTCGTTAAGTATCTGTGCAAGTCTCTACTCTCAGTTGAATCTACTTTAACGAGAAAGGAGAGAAATCGTCGTGTCGCGTCGAGTTTTGCGTCGTTGTACATGTAAATCAAACAGAAATGTAATAATAAACGAACAGACATACAATTACGGGCGCGAAAACAATTACGTAAAGGGGATATTTTTTACGCAGTTGAGGAAAAAGAAGAGAATAACTTAAAAGGTGCTCTTCATAAATTCGTGATTTTTTCTTCATGCGTTGCTACGTTTTTAATAATAATTCCGGTGTATGCGCGTACATGGCGCAAAATATAAAATATAATAATATATTTTTGGTCAACACTGAGTTTCGTTCGAAGTGCGCAAAAATAGTTTGGATTTTTGATAAACTTACCAAGAATCGCCTGTTGAGGTGCCCATTTCACAAATTTGATGTTAGCCACACGAACGGGTATGTCTCCAGCGTGTTTCCATACAACTCTTTGCTTGAGCGAACTAAGCGCGTTGCACAATACGGTCAAAAGTCCTGCTTGCAATTGATGAGTTTGCAAATTCGATCCTAGAGAAAAGTAGATCGCTCCGTGTTTCGCTCCGTTCAGGAATTCTTCGATATCCTAAAATTAATAATCCACAGATGGGAATGTAAATGTGAATAATGTTATATTAATATACGTTTTTTTATTGTAAATTAAAAAAAGTTATTTTTCCTGATTTCCGTGGTATAGAATTTTATTTCGTAAGGAAATGAAATGGCACGGAATAACGGAGCGCCTCGCAGAGGGTAACAGCTGCAATCGATGACCGAATTTAAATGCGTTTCGGATACCATGCGCATGCAAGTTCGACTAAAAATTGTCACAAACGTTGTTTTGAATTGGTTGAAGGGTAGCGTACGTTGGCTCAAGATCTATCATCGTCTGTATAGCACGAATTCTATTCTGCTGTCGTCGCTTAATGAGGAAGTTTAAGGATCCGATTTGTACCTTGGGCAATAGTTCGGTTTTCTCCATGATTTGGAGACTGTGAACCTCGATTACGTTTGGCAAGAGCGGTTTCGGATATCCGAACACGTGATTGTTCCCCAATATTACTAGACTAAAGTTCCTGTCGATGTCTTGGATCGAGACGTTCGGCATCCACTTGTTAACGATCTCTTGTGCCCTCGGTAAATGCCAGTATCTATAGTATATCCTAGTCCACGTTGTATAAATGATATTCCAGATACGTTCGTTCAGACTCATTTTATTCGTGAACGGGTAGGCCATGTCGGGGTTCAAAATTGGATCATCCGGATTTCCTAAAAAATATTACACTAATTGAATTGCAAAGAAGATATTCATTTATTCTTTATTTCTTATCCGATATGGAAGCTGGTCATATTATTTCTTGTATAATATAGAAACTTGAAGACAGAAAGGAAGAGAATAGTATAGCAAATCGTATACATTCAGATATTTGCACTTTGATTTAGCGTTTATCGTTATACGAGCCTTATAAAATTTTATCAATGGATTATGCTTACCAACGGAATCCATAACATAAGGCAGATTCCCAACACTTAAGAATCCGATTAGAACTGGCGAATTATAATGTTTCACGAGGGCGTAATAACATTGATACCACAATTGTTCTATAATTATGGCGTCGAAACTTCTGTTGTTTCTATAAGGAGAAATGTGTATAAAGTAGCGTTATTTTGATGTTAATCTTAACGGGGATAGCTGTATAACGCCTTGAAATTACTGCAATTTCTATGGTCGTTTATCTCTTTTTATGCAAAACGCGAAAACTTAATTGAAATAAGTATGTATTTATATTACGAAATTAGTTGGGTAATAGCCGGACTGAATAGTTGCTCCTGACACATTCTGTTCGCCTCTTCCATGTTCATTCTTAGAATGGTGAACGGTCCTAAATGCCTATAAAACATTATTAATTTACGGAATCAAATAGTTACGAAATGTTCCTTTTACTTTAAAAATAAGCATACCTCAAACCCGTGCAATCTGTTTTTCGATACGAAAACGACAAATCGATGTCCTCGTAGTTCTCGATCGGTTTCTAGAAGATACATTAATCAGTTTGATTCATTCTTGATTCAGATTCTAAGTGTCTTTAATTTATCGATTATATCTTTAATTTATTTTTGAATAATAATACATCGACATGGCAGCAAATTGTTGATTTCTTAAGGAAAAAGGTCGGGGTAGGTTTACAAGGAGACACATTTGACAAAAAGAAATGTTAGTAAGAGTAAATTGAAGTCAAACGAAGTTTGCGTAACTTTGAACCGGAGTTTATGGGGAGGGTAAAGAAGAGGAACACGGAAGGGATCGAAGCCAGACTAAAGTGGAAGTAGAGTGATGTAAGAAAAAGAAAAGTAAAACCGAACTGTTCCGGTTGAACGTGAGAAGAGGGCATGAAAAGTGTACACACAATCCAAATATGTAGAATACTGAATTCTTAAATATGTTTTATAACTCTTTCTTTACATTCCTGAAAATGATAATTTTCATGCTTTTTGTTTACAATGTTTTTAAGTCATGATGGTCAGAACAGATCACCAATTTCTACGGTCAATGAGAAAGAAAAAGAGAACTCACTTTTGATGGTATAGTTGATATTACAGTGACGTTGTGTCCACGAGCCGCCAAGGCTTTCATCAATGCTTGAAAGGGTTGCTGGTGGCTGTAGCTTGCGCTGGGACAAATACCAAGGATGTTGAATCCCGTAGCGGGCGAGAATTGATGTAAGAGTAAAAGTGGCAGTAGTAGAGACAGCATCTTGTGCACCAACTGTTCACCAATCGCGTTTCGAGAGACGGTACACCCTCTACAGATAGTATTTCAATTTTTTAAACGGGAATCGGGGTTACTGGCGTTACACCTCTTGTAGAAATTTCCAAGAGGATACGACAGGCGAGAGAAGAAAGGAGGATAAAGCAGAATCTGGACGTGAAAAATTCACATGTTCCGCGATCAGTCTGCTCGCGACTACGATAAATAAATGAACCTCTTGTACACTCGGTTGGTCGCTACTCTTCTCGGAAATAATACAAGCTTGGCCTGGCTGGTGACTTAGATTACTGTACAGTCGATTAAATCATAAGGGCTTCATTTAGGACTCTCGAAAAATTGCGTCAAATCTATTTTCTTATCTTTTTAATGCGCGAGACTGAAAACCGATTTATAAAATATTGTAGCAATAAAAACAGTATACAACAACTATTGTTGCAAACATTTTAATATGCACATACAGTAATTCCGATAGATATCTGGATAGATAATCTCTTTTTTTCTTTGAAATTCTAAGGAATAGAAACGTTTTTCAATGTTTAGTTACATACAATATTATGTAGTAATGTACAATATTATGTAGTAAACCTCCTAACATCAAAATGAAGTTGTATGATGCGATATATTAAAAAGATCTATTTTTAAGTGTATCCGAATATTAATAGGAGTCGCTGTAAATTTATTCTTCTTTCATAAGAGTTTGTTATTTGAACTAAATTAACGGAAATGTATTATTTTCTCAATGAATAGCATTACTAGTCAATAAATGTAGACATGTAGAGCATTGACCTACGGGTTTTCGTTCTGGATTTAGATTCTTTCATAATTTAATTCGCGATCGGAAATATAATAATACGAGAGACAATGAACAATAGGGATCGATGAAAAATGCCTTATGCTGCTAGCAAAATATGTTGACACTTCGTATTTTTCTCCATTACATTTTTTAGAGCATTGTGAATATCACAGGTGAATATAAGTCAATATTTTTTGTAATATTTACTTAATCCATACATCCTGTGAATTGTCTATCAATTTATTCGTCATAAAAATGATAGCAGGACAAGCAATGGAGGGATATTCTGAATATTAATAATCGATCGGTCTAAAACACTTGGCACATCAGTTGTACGTAGCTTAAATTATGCTCTGAATGTATAATCTAAAATTCAGCACATCTGGAATTGAAATAAATATAAGAGACGTGGTGGAAGTGAAAGGAAAAAGAAAAAGAGATAGAGAACAAGCTTAGTTAGTTAAAGGAAGCACGATGGGATGAGGATGAGGGCAAGATAACTCGTGTGACCCCTCTTGTCAAGCCGCAACACGAGCCACGGTTTAATATAATGCCGCGAAGAATGGTGGTAAGAGAGAAATAGAAGCTTAAAGCGGAGAAAGAGGGCTAGGAGGGCGGCGAAGAGAGAAAGTTGAGCCCGACAGCGAAATGCTGCGTGTGTCACTAACGTAAGTACAAGTAAGCGCATCTAGATTTGCTCGTCCTTCTCTACCTTGTAGAAAAGCTAGTAGACTGGCAGAGGATGTGTCAGTTTCAGCTGTGTATGTTTTGCGAGATCCGCCCTGGGTTTCCCTCGTCTCTCTTCGCTCCACTGTTCCATTTCGCGTTCTCTCCTCTCGTTCCCTTTAAGAGGTGTCTACCAACGTCTCTTTGTCTCTTGTCCTCAGTTTCTGCTTCTGCTGCCTACGATTCTGCGGTACCCACTTGCGGATCTCTTGCTATAATCCCTCTCTTCCTACCATTCTGTTTCCCCCTTCCTCTTTCTCTCCACCATTTCTACATACTCTCTTCCGTTTCTCCCTGTTTCTCTTCCAGCCGAGTCTCAGCGGGATAGGAAGAGTTTTTGCGACAAGGCTTATGCGACCAAAATTTGGGATAGACGCGAGTAACTTTGGAAACCGCAATGACCTTGCTTGTCAGGAATTCCGTTACGTCTTTTTTGCATTACTTCTTTCTTCTTGTTTGTTAGGTTACTAAGCTGAACGTGGATCACACATTTGTATTTTCGCGGTGTTGCGTTTTTCGATCTATATTTCCGCGTCGAGTAAGATTATCTTTCATTGTTAAATGAAAAACACGATTCTGCATCTGTAATTTTTTCCTCCGCTTGTTTTTGATAACTCAGAATCAACTTATTATGCAATTAGCTTACTCGAATTATTTCTGTCATTTTTGTTTTTTAAGCTGGTAACGCGAGAGTTATTATTGGAATATTATATATCGGCATATGCTTATCAATTTGGATGAAGCCTCGTTTGTCTGCATAAGTCATTGGTTTGCTTATTATGTAATGAGTACGCTCGTTACGTCACGAATACGGTACGCAGGCAGACATCATCCGTTGTACCGGGTACTTAAATACCGTGATTAGAGTTCCCGGGAGAACATGGCAGGAATCTAGGAATGGGAAGGGACTTAAGGCGTTTGCGGGAACCTGATTGTAGTAGTATATATGTGCCTAAGTACATATTTCCCACGCGTATGATTTCTTTACGAACTGGTGGATGAGTTTACGGGGCGACTAATGAAATTATTTCTGGTCACCGAGCGTCATAATCGTGTCAGGAGAACTTTCCACGTTTCCGTGCCGCGACAAGGGCCATCCGGCTCGGAACGCTTTCGCATGGCTCTTTGCGCTTCACCCGACCTACCGAAAGATAAATATTTGCGAGCCCTCCATTACGCTTTATGGAATATTTTTTCCCTGTCCTTTCTCCTCTCCCTGCCTTTCTCTCTTACCGAATGCCTCGTCGCCTCATCGTACGAGCCGTGTAATCATCGCAATTTTCTCTGGCCGCTTGGCAAATTTTACCGGGCCCATTGCGAGGTACCCATCCGTCATCCGCTACCATTCGCTTTCACGCTCTACTGATTTTTCTCTCTTTCTCCTTCCTTTTTTCAAAGCTCCGTTCCTTTACTTCTAGACAGCCCTTTTCGTACAGAGTATTTATTTTCCCCAAGTTCGAGCATTCTTCAGTATGCGAGATTTCTTTCAAGCGCTCATCCATGATTTCTGAGATAGTATAAATTTTATTTATTTATTTATTAACCAAAGTACATAAACTAACTAGAGTAGTATATTAGATTGATATAATCGTCTTCCTATAGAGAGGAGATCTAAGTACACGAGTTCCTAAATAAGTAATTAAACCTAAAGTCTAAAACTAATTGCTTAAATAAAAAGATATGTTTCATTTAGAATAATATTTGTATTGTGATTTAAATATTATTAAATGTGATTTTGTTTTTGCTAATACATGAATTATTTTGGAAAAATTACAATTTTTTGCAATTTCTTTTTCGATGCTTAATATAACAACACAAGTTCATTTAAGCGTTCTGCACAGATGCTTGACCTTTCTTTGAACATTCTTCCCAGTTTAAGCTTGAATTGTAACTTCTTAAGTCGAAGCACATTCATTGCCAGAATTACTTCGTAATCAAGAAAACAGATCTACTTGTGACTTCTTGAAAAGCTTTTCTTCTTTTTTCTTTTCTGCTAATTTTCTTTTTGATACCTAGAGGAATATTTCCTTGGCATGGACATGATTAGATCCAACAATATTAAACAATGCTAAAAAGTATGGGTATTCCATCGAGAAAACATTTCGTGTATTTGATCCATTTAGAGGATGGACTCTTCTGGCGAGAGTAAAAATAAGAAATTGACAGAACGCGATTCCACTTTTCTCTTTTGTTGGTAGTTTTCACTACCGTTGCTCCCTTCTACATGTTACGCTTCAACTGGAGCAATGTGCTCAGAATGGTTTTACGTCACGGAAATAAAGACAGTTCGAGTAAACGATAATGGTTGCGGGTATAGAAAAGCGAGAAACCGTTCTCTAATTCAGGTGCACGTTCTTTCAGATGCTCTAATCATTATTGTCATCGTTGCCAATCGTCATAACGATATTATTCTTGGGCATCGTTAGAGAACGTCGGAAACTATCGGAAAAGGAGAATATTACTCCACAGTTTCCGACCATTCTTTCTCCTCTTCTTGTCGCGTTCTCTTACGCTCACTCTTTCGCAAGAAGTTTGCTATGTCGCGTATCAACGTTTAATCTTTTTGTACTATTCAGCTTACTTTTAGAAACTACTGATTGTCTGCATTTTTAAATGGTTGGGCGTTGCATGCCTCGTGAAATATTTTGTAGAATGATTTTCGTTAAATAGCAATTTTGAAGACATGAGAGAGAGAGAGAGAGAGAGGAGAATGTGAGCAAAAGATCGGTCACTTAACTTGGTTTAAGGATAGTTCTCTTGTATCTAGAGAATAAACACACCATCCTACATAACAACTTATTTTATGTACTCCTTCTTTTAATCTTTCTTTAAATTCGATACCTCCTACCTCCCCCTCTTTATCACGTTGTATGTCTTTGGGTGAAACGCATTGTGTTTCGCATTACAATATTGCGAACCATTGCGATGTCGGTGGCACCGCCAAGAATAGATAGAGAAGCGTGCAAAAAAGCTCGAAAGAAAAAGAAACAGAGAATGGGATACAGAAAATGAAAAAAAAGAGGGAAAAGAGAAAAAGGAAGAGACAAGGGACCCGGGGAAAGAAAGAGAGGCAAGAGCGACAAACAGAACGAACGTGTACGTATGTACATACGTGCTTCCCACGGAGCGTGTATATAGTGTAGGATGAGTAATGAAACGGTCAGAGACAGAGGTTCTCTAATCCCGGCGGATATAAGATGAAATCGTTCAGGGAGAGAAGATAACGGCCGGCAAACCGGGAAAACCTAAGAAAATCCGTGATCGTTACACCCGGCGGGAGTTCCGGCATCGTTTTCTATAGATTAGCTTCGACCAAACGTCGAAGATATTCCTTCGTCACACGAGGAACAAGAAAAACTTCGAACCTATCCTACAGTTTACGAAATCTCGATACCGAGATTGCTTCAATCCTGTTCTCTCGAGTTTGACGATAATTTCATTGGATCGCGTTTAAGTCATCTTGTAATTATAAATTTGACACGATGGGAAGTACGAAACTGGTGGCAACGCTACAGAGAATGTTCTGAAATTGTGCAGTATAGTTTATAATGGCTTGGCTTATTTTTGCTTGGAAGCATTGGGAACTGAAACTGAATCGTAGAATTGTTGGAACGCCGAACGTGGCGAATAGTCGATAAGGAACGAATTTCGTAGGCTCGGAGAATGAAGGGACGCGTAAAATTTTGTGGCGCCGTTCGTCGTTGAATCAACTTAATTAAACTCCTTAATCCATTTCTATAACGTCTTAATTCCATTCCTCGATGAAGCTCCGGAGTTGTTCGGGACCGCTGGAACTTCTCTAGACGTATTCGCGTGTCAGTTTCCGCGTTAGAACCGAACGGCGACGGGTAGAAAAGCAACAGCACGAGGATCGCGGAAACTGCTCGCTTGGAAAATGAAATATCGTTTCGCGCGGAAACTAGATTAACCGGTCATCGTGCTTATCGTTGGAATTATACCACAACATGCCGCCTCACTATTAAGCTCATTTCTTTTGTTTTTTGGAACTATCCATTTTTAACCCGTCAACGCATAAATTATCTGTTTCCAATTTCACTTTTTTGTCGCTGATAATGTAAGAGCCATTTCTAAAGAATTTAAACGTATACTATTAAAGGCATAACCATTTTTTCCCTTTAATAAGCTAACTCGCAATTGTACTAAAAAATGCAGTTACGAAATATGTGTAAGATTTTGTAGGTTTAAATGTAAATCCCGGGCTTCTGTGAGTATTGTTGCTGTTTGGTCTTGATGAGGATTTTCTCTGAAATTTACTGAGCAGTAACATCTATTATTCCATTTATTGAAATGATTTAGGTGCATCGTGTCTACATTAATATGATTGAAAGTCCTGTGTTTACGTTTACGGAACGCTAGATTATGGTTGAATTGACTGCATGAACGTGCAGTCAATTCATGTTAATGATTTCACTGCAAAGCCCCGCCGTAGAATCGTCGTTCGCGCATCCAATGTAACGCGTATTAATTTTCGACGGTAATAACCGGTCATATTTGAGTTTGCATATTTCCATATCTTTCGCGAAAACTTTCACACCTTAAAACTGAAACTAGTAGGCATGTACATGATTTATGAAGCCACTCTTCCCGAATCTTTTTAAAATTTTAAGTTCTGAACCAAATACACGTATAGCTATACATCACCTATCTCATTGCATAAAAAGAAGAGGTAGAATGGACTTACGCATTGGCGTAGAGTCGTAGAGTATACGGAAACAGAAGGTCATTAATAACAAGAAATAGATGTAGCACCTACATACATTTCTATTTTACAGTGTATAGATTTTTTATTTCCGTAGCAAATTGTTCGTGTTCTAGTTTCCTTTCTTACTGGTAGTCACATTTCATAATAATCACAAGTAAATAGATTAGGAGGAGCTTAAGAGTCAATCAAGCTGGTGCCACGGAAGGTGTCGATAAACGTTCAGAACGTTACGAAGCCGTAGAATGATGCGTTTTTGTGCGACGTGACCGCCATAAATCGCATACACACGCTTTCGTATCGATCGGCATTGCCGAACCTCGCGTAATACATACTATATGATTTTGCTTGCCTCATAAATTGCCCACGACGACCATACCTTCGAATGAAGAAAAGTACAAAAACGTCGATTACTTATTTAGCAAGGTATTAAGTTCGATTGTTCTTCTCGTTTAAAAAAATGAATTTCCACGAAAGGCATGATTAGCGTCAGGAGTATTTTGCGTTTGCATGCCGTTGACTGTGGAATTTTATATACTCGAAAACCTTGCATCACGATATCGGGATAGTTATGTCCGGCACGAGATTATTAGTTCATACGACAACGACGGTATTTCGCAATTTCGTCATTTCCTACGCCACTGTTGTTCACCCGACAAAAGTGCATGGACTACATCAAATGTATGAGCCAAGATCGTCGTGAAAGAAACATTTCACGCTGATTACACTCTGTCTCCAAGCACTGGATGCACTGTTACTCTGCCCTCCTCAATTCTAAAGAGAGTTGCTCTCTGGATATTAATCCACGAGGTGTCTCTTTCAATTGAACTTTGTAATTGATCCTATTGTCAAAACAGTGATCCAGTTGACGTGATATGTTTAATAATCAAGCCAAAAACACAGGAATCGAATTGAGGCTGTTAACGTACAACGGTGAAAGAATGTAGTGCAAAACAATTGGTACGTTCGTAAATGAATTTTGCGAAAAAGAAAGGAGTGGAACGTGCGACATAACTGAGCAGGATAACAGTAAATAACTACTTTCTTAATATCGTCAAGAGGTGAAGGAAAAAGAAGAAAAACGAGAGGAGAAATAGTGGAAATGCGCGTCTTTGCTCGAGCGTGAGGCTTCATCCGATGTTGCATCTGCTAAGAGCTTCCAACGTTCCTTGAGAGACGAAACTAAAGGATTGGTCGGACGCGGCAAATAAGCTGACGACGATGCTACGGTGAAAGTATTGTTCACTTGCGGCCTACATTATCAAAAGCCGCGGCGTCTTGTTAACTTTTCCAAATGTACCTATTTCGAATCTCACCGAATCCGAGATGCTCATCCATCCCTGCATTGTATTCCGTTTCGCGACGTGCCTTTAAATGCTGTACGTGCGTCATCGTTTTTTGTATTGAGATTCTTGAGATCAGTTCACCTAACCCAGTTAACAATGGTATACCGAATGCAATTTCTAATTAGCCCCAAAGTCGCTGGCTAGAATGTAATTAAACGATGTAGAGATTGACGAAAGACACGGGAACAGGAGATAGGTGCACAAAGTTGGAGGGGTTGGAAAGAGTATGGTATCGGGGTAGCCATAGCCGGTGGGCATGACACAAACCTGGTCAAGATATTGCTACTCTGTGGCGGTTAGACTTTCTGCAGGCAGGCAGAGCATTCAGAGTCAAAGGCAATTGCTTGTTTATAGGCAGTATCCAATCTACATTGGTGGGTGGGGATGAATGGCTAGATAGCGGTATAGCTCGGTACAGGTGCTCGAACAAACAAGATGTAAATTCGCCGTGCCACAGACCACGGAGGAACCAAGTAATTAGATGCGTTGTTGCTGGGTCCAGCTTTGAACTCCTGCCCGGTATTAAGGGCACTGTTCCTCCCGTTCCCTACTTTGCTCGGCTATGTCCGTTCCATTCCCTTGACTCAAACAGGCCGCGGCACACGCACCTTTATAATGGTTCAAAGTTACGTTACGTTGAAGTTTAACGGTTGAACTATGCGCGCACGTCCACTTGCTCGATCGTGCGACAACAACACGTCACGATACACGAATCTGATGACCAGATAACATGGTTTCGGATAGTATCGTTTTACGATAAATCACGTATCAGAATATAGAGTAGCCTCGAAAGGGAAAATGTCGACATTCGGATACTTTGTACGCGATCGTGAGAAGGTTTCTCGAAAAATCGATTAAATGCAAAGGACGTAAGTAGATGCAATATCTTGACTGGTTCGGGTCTATTCGGACCCAATGGAAGATGATGCCGTGTTAACAAAAGGATTCCATCGGTTCTACAAGACCTTCGCGGTATTGCTTTTTATTCTCCGCCCTAGTGTAAAATCTTTCCTTAGCTCCTTATCGGTTGAGTCGACGAGGAAGGAAAAGACAGATAGGAGGTAGAAGGATGTGTAAACTCCGTAGAGTAGCGGCATAGTCCCTGAGGTAGCCTCCGCTTCCAGTATTTACTGGCAAGTCCAAGGAAAAGGAAAAGGCAACGGTGCTGCGGAAGATCGTGGCCGCTCCTTTAGGAGGCAGCCTTCCTTCACCTACTCCTCCATACTAAATTTTCCGGCGTCCTCTTCCCTCCGCAGCTTCCTCTGGCAGAGGGGGCCAACTCGGCAATTCGAGCACTGTCTGTGTTCCTGAATTAAATACCCCATGAGGGACATATGTTTACGGTGTTTCCTCTTCTTCGGCTAGCTACATCCAGATCGGTACGCCTAGAGCTTCTCCTCCCTACGGTTCAACCTCTGTCAACGTTACGCCAACAATTTCTTTATATAATAAATACATATTTGTATGTTTCATTTCATCAACTAACAATATTTTTCCTGTTTCGCTTTAAAATGGTTTCTCTATGATTTGTGACTTTAATTGTAAAAAGATAAACTTTTTTATAACGCGTAACGGTCCCTCTCATGCGCGTAACATGTAATATATCAAAGGGGAAAATAATTTCGCTTGATTCTCGTGGCGACTCTTTTTTCGTTGTCGCGTTGCATGTGTACATAATTAAACTCGGAAATGATGAGGAAAAATTGTGTGTCGCGAGATTCGAAACGGGGAAAGGGCACGTTTTAGAGTAGAAATTCCTTGAACGTGGTAACGAAGGTCCTTGAACGTTCACGAAGGCCAAGCCGAGCCAGGTCATGCCAGGCCAAGCCAAGCCAGACCAGAGCAGATCTGACCAGGAGATGTCAGGCAGGCAAACGAGCGCGGCGAAAGACCTTGTAAAATGCACGCAGCACAGAATATACCGAACTATATCAAACAGCACGACGGTTAAATATCGGATTCTGTTAGAACGGAAACGAACGCAAGGGTCGAACGTGTTTCTCGTTAAGTGAAGCAATTACCCAGACCTATCTGTTACTTACAACAGCGTCAGCAACCACCGCAGCCTTTTAGTTTTGAAGACTGCCTCAGCTTTGCGTCACAACCTGCACGTCTAGGCATTTTTCCCCTCGTGAAATTTCTCCTTCCTACCTTCCCTTCTTTTGCGATCTCTGTCCTCCCTTACATTCTCTTCTATTCTCTTTCAATTTTCATCACCTATAAATATGTTGCACCGCGTTCGCATACGTCGGTATCGTTTTTGTAACTTCTGACGATTCGATATACAATTTCGTATGCACTATTTTAATACTTGTGTTTAATAGTAGTCATAGTATTATCTTTAAAACTTAAGTGTAACATACGCATACTTTTTGTTTCAGTTTTTACTTACACGCTCTTGAACACTTTAGTGAGCTATTGTGTACTCTCTTTAATGCTGAAGGAATATCGCCATTGTACTCGTTTATTTTTCATACAACGGGATTAAATGAATCCTTCCAAATGAAATCGCTTCGAGGAAAGAAAATTTTTTACAGGAGCGAAATAATATCTGTCAGCTAGATTCAATTATTGTATTTATTCAATACGCTTCACTCCGGGAATCTGGAAATAATCGTTGCGGAACGAAGAAATTGGCCCGTCGCAGCCGCTCGCCAATTTTTAACGTAGCTCGCGTCAATTTTACTTTACGCGACGCTGCATTCGATGCATCGATAAACTTGTAAATAATTAACGAACGTCGCTCCTTCCATCGTTAACATCCCGCCCTGTTATTGGCTCTTCCTATTAGGCAGTATTCCCGCGGATACCGCCTTGTCGTTCCACAAAATTCGTTATATGCACATATCTACTATGTAAATATGTACCTGTATGTACACATCTACTATGTGTAAATAGGTATACCTAAACATTTTCGAATATACGTCCATACGTGTACATTGCTGATATCAAAATCACGAACTTGGTAATTTCTCAATATAGTGATTGGTTCGGTTTACGTGTAACTATCAAATTGTACACACGATTCCTCTGTCTATGATAGAAAGTTTTATCCCAACGTTCGAAGCTTCGATCTACTTTATACCTCAGATTTTCGAAAGAATCGATTCTCTTTTGCACCTAAGATGAATCGTAATAAGTAACATTACTGCAATATTATAAAGTTTTAACAATTTATGAAGATGATTTTGTAACTTTGACGATGCAGATGAAAAGTACCGCTGAATGACGTAGAGATTCTTGTTTAAAATTAGAATCGTTTTGACGGCAAAGTTTCCCTCGTAACCCTACCAACGATATCAGTTGACTGTGCTTCCTATAAAACTGTAACAATCGGGGCTGCAGTTTACGAGGTGATATAAAAATAATGGATTAAATAGAACAGGCTACCTGCCTATAATAGAGTTCCTGACATTCTTTTGTCTCCTCGGCACAACCTATCTTCTTAGCTCTTAGTAGATCGTATCGGCTAATTACTTGACAGTGTAATTATTGACCGAGCCGGAAGCGGACTGAGAACTTGCTCGGTAGTTCACGCGAACGGTCCAAATTTTCACGCCTATCTCTGGATAAACCGATAAAGTGAATTCTTACGAAGTGACTTCGGATCATTTCTTTCGGTACCACTTTATTCTATATACGTTTTAGATCACACAAACATCAAGTAAATAAATGTAAGTAAAAATACGTATTTGTATTTATCTCTAGTTAATAATACATTTACTACTGCGAATTATTACTTGTATATTTGTTGTTAATTATATTGTATATTCTATAAAATGTTGTGAGTTGACTGCTGATTTTTATGCATAATAAAACTTGTGAGGTACCAATTTAAAACATGAAATCAAATGAGAATTTTCTTTAATTTATTAAACATCATTGTTGTCGATATTATATTTTTGTATGCTACATGTATTAAATCTCTTATAAATTAATAATAAATAAAATTAAAAATAAAAATATGTTATTAAATCTCCCATAAATTATTAATAAATAAAACCTGCAGTTCCGTTATGACTATTACATGTTAGAAAAGTGTCCAGCAACAGCAGATTTAGTAGGAGCTTCTAAAAGTGAGGGATGCCAAGATCGATACAGTAAAGATAATTAGCAATAGTAGAATTCCTTGTGGAACATGATATGATATTTATTTATTTTTCCTTTCATTCTTTTTGAGAAGTTTACTGTGTGCAAAAACAGGGAATAGAGTAGAGAATTCTTCACGAATAGAGTGTCCTTGCGAAGTCACCTATCATTTTAACTTTGGTCTTCCGCAAACGCATTCCCCGACGCGAAAACCAGGAAATTTTCTAAACTAACGAAAGTCGATCATCCATCACAACAAAAGTTCGTCGAACAAGTCTTTGTTGTTGGTCCCACATGTACACAATTCATGGAACATGCCATGCTCAGCTAATAGAAAATACTGTAGAAAATAGATAAATAAAATTTTTAAATAATACCATTTATCGTCATCTTTATCATACTTTCATTTAAACTATCATAAGTGCATAAATTATAATGTCGATTCTTCACCTTCTAAATTTTACTCTAAGATAATAGGCAATAAATGAATACGAAGCACAATTTAAAATCATTCTTCATTTATTGGTTTTATTATTATAGAGTATTGAAAAATTCATTTATAATGAATGCATGAAAAGCTTATTTCAGTGAAAGCAGCAAATAATCACTTATTTTAAATGGAACTTCTCATTAAACCACCCTATAATTATGTTCTTTGAGAAAGATGGTCACATTTATGATAAAAACATATGTGTGTAGAAAATGTCTCGGAATTTTGTTAAGAAGGTTCTATAGGAGCTGCTGGCGAAGCTTTTTCTTAGGTAACAAGTATCATGAAATTTCTTATGACTTGGCTTGCGAGACTTGAGTTAAACGTGGACCTGGTATTATTTATGTTATCTGTGGTGGCTGACGATCTGTTTAAACCTCGTAAATATAATACATATATATAAATTATTTTATATTGTACATGATTATTATTATACATGAGAATCGCATTTGCATTTAAATTAATAAGTATAGCATTAACAGAATTTACTGACAGCAGAGTCTTTCATCATTGGGCATACAATTGAACAGTCCGTGACTCCGTGCGTACTCATTATTTCATAATTTGTTTTCAATTAATGTTGTATGAGCCGTAATATCTCTGCGAAAAGATTAAGAAACGTGATAAAAAGGTACGTCCAATATTTGGATAGAATGTTTTTTACTATTTAACTGTTCAACAAATGAATTTCTAAACTCGAAAGTGTTTTCTGCAAGTTATTCCAAATAAAATCGAAATAAAATTTGAATGAAAGAAGAGGTTTTCTAGAGGCTACGTTTTACACCTATTTTTTATTGTATATCTTAAACAATATCTTCGAAGTTGATATTATTTCAACTTTAAAATAGTTGTAAAACATGTATTAACAATTATAACAAAACTCTGTCATGTTGCATCAATATTATTTTTATTGTATATCTTAAACAATATCTTCGAAGTTGATATTATTTCAACTTTAAAATAGTTGTAAAACATGTATTAACAATTATACAAAACTCTGTCATGTTGCATCAATATTTTTTCATAAATTAAGAACAAATGTCATTGAATATAAAAATCCCAGATGACGATTCTTTAATAGCCTCGCAAAACTTCTATTTGGTGGCGTTTTATTAATGTAATATCTAGTAACGGTTAAAATTTTTTGTCATTGTTTTTATTTAAGTGTTTATACAACCGTAATTACCCCTTTTCATATAGTCCATGATTCGTAACTGTATTTTCGATTCTATAGGACTCTAAATAGAGTCCAGATATTTTTTTTTCTCTGAATGAATGGTGAGGAGGCGGAAAGTGGTCGCGCGTTGAAATTCTTGAATCTGGTGGATGCGGGGACTCGCGATGAGGCGAATGGTGACGATAGGGATGGGGCCGATGCGATGCGGTGCGAGGGAGGACGGTGGATTTTGGAAGGAGGCAGGCATGAAACAACCCCTACCGGCAGAGACGGAGGGAGTCTGGGAATCAGAGTGTAATGCGCTCGCGCAAGGCGCGCAAGGTGCGCGTGTCCGTGTGGTATATACCAGGCGGTTAGAGCAGTAGCACCGGCACCACCATCAGCACTAGCCAGCATTCAACAGCGGTAGCTTCGTCGCGTCGCGGTTAAATCGGAGTTCGGGATGTCGTGCCATGAGCTGTTCGATCGCCGCGTGTCGTCCTGTTAACCGTCGCGAGTTGCGAGTCACGCGTCACGAGCAATCACTTGACACGCGGTACGGACGCCTCCGCCGCGATTCGTTTTTATTTTTTTTCGTCGAGTTGGGCCCGAAACCGACAAGGGGCCATCAGTGCTTCCAAGGAATATATCTGAAGCAACGAAGGTGCCGGATCAAGTGAAAGCCGGTGCGTGGTACGATCGCACTGTTGGCGTGACACGAAAACTCACGCAGGACTTTACTTACGCGCTGAACGACGGCTGTCGTTAACATTTCGTTCCCCTGTCTTGGCTTCTTTCTATTATTTCAATTTTATTTTGTTTTGGTTCGAGTATTGGTTCGGTATTAAAATTCCATAACAAATAATTGACTTTTGAGATCGTAATCTTGACGGAAGCGAAGAGTTTATTATCGGAAATAAAATACATAGTTTTTCCGCGGGATATTCGAATAGAAGGGTGTCATCGGCAGGGAAGGGTGAGCGAACGTGCCGAAGTGGCGTTCTTCTAATTGGAACGGGAACGTGTAGACGATGATCTGAGAACGACCGCCACCATGTAAACTATTGTTATCGCCGAAAACTTTCTCTCACCATCGCGTCGCATCGTTTCGATAACGCAAATCTCTTGAGAACGGTCGACTGCGGTTCAATCTGTCGCGAATTTGCTTCGAACTAAAATAAATCGTGATGGATTGGTAATAGTAATAAGTTCACGTGATCATCGATGACCGCGTAAACGTGAACTCGCATAAAAATAGGTTCCGTTCTTCCGTTGCTTTGGATAGATACCGGTACGCATATACGTGGATTTATACGCGAAATCCGATGGTCTGTAAATCGTCTAGGAGATTTACGAGGATCATCAAGGATCGTTTGTTCAGCGAACGACCGTAACGGAACTATAATATTTTCAGATCGATCGTGCGCCAGTGATCAGAGAGTTGGAGTCGCGTCGAGTCGCGTTGTGCGAATGATCGCAACCCTCGTACGTATCGTTGGTGTGTTACGCGTGCCACACGCTTGATTTTATCAATAAATAACCGGTTACATTTATCGAAGTCCGTTGCACGCGGTTTACATTGGTTACTCGCCCTACCGCAGAACCGGTATCGTTATCGATTAATCAAACATAGTTAGTGCACGATATATACCGAATAAGAGAGAAAAGAGAAAGAGACAACGGTAACGTTATTAATTAAAAACGCAGCGGCGTGCAACGATTTTTCATGCCGGTCTCCCGCGTCGAATAAAATATTGTTAGGTAAACGTGATGGGAGGGAGTTTAGAGAGGAAGAGGGATAGACTTTACTGATGTCGATCAATTTCGTCGAATCGGGAACATGAAACGAATTTGTACGAAATAACGAAACGCGATATCGAGAGATTAAAATAGACGCGATCAGTGAATAGATATGTATCTCGATCGAGAGTAGAAGAAGCCCGGAAATACGAAGAAGACTATTGATAATTCGAAGATTGATCGCTATCATTTGTGGCGGTCGATCTGCAGTGAATTTTTGACGTTCCTCGTCCTACGTATTCTCGGATTTTCGATCAGCGATCGAACAGTGCAGTGAGATAAATGTTTCATACATAGACAGCCGTCGTGGAACGGGAACGGTTATCGAATCTCGCGAAGGCTTACCGTGAAATCAAAGGTGGCTCCGAGGATCCTCGACGATATGTGCCCGGAAATCTACGGACTTCCGTGAAAAAGGAGGTATGCGCTATCTTCCTTCTCCTCTTTTCGAACGCTACACCGGGTTAACGTATCAGGGATTTCAAGCTTTGTCGCGAGGAAGAGTTATGGACGATTTGTAGGTGCGCTTTTTAAGAGACTTATTACAGGGGCTTTCTTGATAACCGCTATAAATCAAAGTTTCCAATTGGCCCGGTATTACTCTCCGGGCCGCCTCTAAATTTTCCTGATTTATGAAAGAGTCTCTGTTTATTTATGTTGCGCTTTATCGTTCGCGAATTGATCAAAGAAATGTCCGCCGGGCGATCGAATGTTTCCAAACTCGTTTCTCAATCGGTTCGCCGCAAGTCCATTCATCTTTATCTGCATAGTACATTTCCGAACGTGATCGAAACAAGGAAAGAGAAGAAGCAAAATCGGATTCCGTTAAGTTTTAATCCGTCGTCTAATGCATCCGCGATATTCGTCCGCGTTTTGTCGGATACCAAACTCTCACTTTTTCTCTCCTCAGAGCAAGTGTTCCCTTTGAGTCCGTTCGACAACTGGCAAACACATCACCGACTCGTCTCGCTATATCCCTTTTCTTCCCTTTCCACTCACCCATCTCTCGCTCTCTCGATAACTTCAAACGGTTTCTCGAGTATACTCCAGTCGAAGTGCTCTTACAGTTACAAAGATACGTTGCCGATCGGAAAAAGTGTAACCGCGTTGGTACTCGTTCCGCGGATGTGGTTGCGAGCTTGACAGTTAAAGAACGTTCGAGCTCGCCGATGCACATTTTTGCGTACAAAGAATGATTATATTCCCGCCGGGGAAATACCCCTTATGCGATGAATGAGATTGCGATGCGGTATAATCATCGGGGAAACGTTTCACACATACCAAGGGAATCGAGTGATTTCCCTCAAATTTTTATGCGTATCTAACTATGAATAAGATAGAGAATCGATAATAGAAAGGTGTGGGAGTGGAAGGACGGAAGAAGCGCGTCACAGAAACTCTTTCGTGCATTGAGTATGTGCATGGTAGAACAAACAAAAGATGCGTGCATTTACACGTATACGTATTTAGATACGGTAGCGTACAGCGAAGAATGTTTTATGTTTAAAAAAAAATAATCTATGAACAGGGTTCTTTGTTTTGCTCCGTTAGATTGTTTAACAATAGATAAAGCTTTCGGATAAAGCACAACTTTCCTTGTTAAGAAACGTTGATCTAAATAAACGTTGAGCCCATTCTTCTGTTGCCCGCCGAATTCCAAAGAAGCGCGCTCTCACCAAAGAGCCTCATCTTCCTTCATCTCCATTTTTCTCACCCTCCCTCTTGCTCCTTTCCACCCTCTATCTCAGCCCCAGCTCAGTTCCTCGCGGTTTTGTTACTTCCAGTGTGCCGGTAGTTACGAACTTTTAATATTATTGCAGATAAATAAGCTGCTGCGTGATTTTGTGTGTGTGTGTGTGTGTGTGTCTCGGGTATTATCGAAGTTGTCTACTTTTTCCCTCGTTGTTATATTATATTTCCGTATCATCATAGTACTTGTACGAAACAGTAACTCCGATAGAACTTGAAGGACGCGGCACGATGCCGGTTCTACTATTTTATTTTATAATACGTCTATAGTATTTACATTTAAACAGCTTACGATATTCTCTATCGGGCCGGCTGCTTCCTAGCTGTGCATCGGCGAGTTCACGTATCTGCATACGTGTGCGTATACTTAGAGTATGTGCATACATATAGTACATACGTATACCACAGGATCGCGTGTCGGCAATTATCCAGACAGAAAACGATACCTTGAATGCGCGCTACGTCGCTTTTCGACTTGCTCACTTCCGGAATTACGGCAATTAGGAGCACTTTGTCGCAACCAGGTTTGCCTTCGCGATTCGCCATCGAATTTCGCCCTCTGTTGCACAACTAACGTTCCTCTTACCTATTACCCAACGACAAGCCTGCCATTTTCTCTATTTCTGGTCTTCTTTGCAATTAAGATACAAAAGACATGAGAAACAATAAAAAAGTCACAGGAGATAAGATATTCTATAAGTGTAGTATAACTAGAAAAATTGTTTCGTTCTCTAATTAACATTGCTTTAATTAATTCTTATTGCTATTATATTATTTTGCGGTATATTTTTCAGTTTTGGACAGTATCGACTTGTACGTTCCTTGAACTACCTCTTATAAACAGTTTCGAAAAATAGTTATATTTTAATCAAGCTCCGGTGGCCGCATAAGAAGTAAGAAAGAGTTTGAATTATTTGAAGTCTCATTAGGGGAGTTTTCCTTGCGAATTAACGAGATTGATATGTTGAACGTGCAACTCGTGGCGGTTGGTCCACGGTTCTCTTCTATTCCCCGGTGGTTGTTCTTCATTCGTATTTCGAATAATCTCTGACCGACGATGATGCGAACGTTCAAAAGAAAGGGTAGACTTTCCCTCGCGTTTGATACTTTCAATCGACTCGATATCGCTCTTTACTCTTTACTTTCTCGCTGATAATCGTACCGGAATAGCAGAAATACGAAAAGGTATTTACGAGCTGTGTCATCTTCCCTGACCTAAATAGAAAAATTGCTGGACAGAGGGGGCACGAAGTTCGTCGTCGAAATGTCAGTCGGCCGACCGATTCGAATAATCGGTATTTCTGTTTCTCCCTGTCCCTCTGGTTTCCGTCTAATGTGTCCCTCGATTCTCGGATTTCTCTTTCATCCCTGACTGCTCTTTTGTATCTGTACATATCGTAAAAAATGACCTCGACTAAATAGATTTAATACGAAAGTTTTTAAAGAATATTACATTGTGAAATAACTGTTGTTTCTGTTTTTCTTGCTGACACTCTGTCAAAGTTGAGTTTATTGCTAATTCGAATTCATATGCGAGAGAGCATAGGTGACAGCAATTCCTTTAAACGGCTGGCATCTGGCGTAAAAATAAAGCGAATGAGAATGTAGAGCGTCGCGACGTGTCGCGTCGCGTCGGGAACAAGTTAGCTAGACCGGGATTTGTCACCGGCATGCGGATTAAACAATTATTTTCGACAACACTCTCGTTCTCCGGTTGTTCAGTTATTTCGTCGTTTCGCGTATTGTGCGGGACGGCGCGCGGCGCGACACGCCGACAGGAAAAACATAGCGCCCGTAAAGAGGGAGGAATGGTTTACGACTTTCCGTGGACAAACGCATGGGAAATTTGGGACAGGCTAATGTCTGGTTCGGGAAATGCAGCGGGTCGAGAAAGAGAAAGAGGGAAGGAAATGGAGGAGCTGGTGGCCGAGTTGCGACGACCGATTTCCGGGATCTGCCTGACGTTTAATGAACGCTGGCAGACGTTTTGATTTAGAGGACAGTTTGATTTCCGCGCGGGGCACAATAACCGCCAATTTGTAAATCGCCTCGTAAATCTGGACGGGCAGCAGCCCGTTTCGAGCCAACGCAACGCCAATCCCACCCTGCCTTGTACTGCTCCTATTCACCTAACGACCGACCATTTGTCCAATTGGATTAAACAATCGCCGCCGTTAAAAAAGACTGTTTTTACACGCATTAGCTAATACATGTGGTAAACAGGCTCGTAAAACTTGTAGCAATCTTTCGATTGGTTTTGATTCTCTACCGTTTGCGATATTTGTAACACGTCTGTCACGCGTTATACTAGGTTGGTGCATAGTGCATATCAGACTGTTTTTCTCATAAAAAATCACGTGTCCTTTTAATAAAATATCATGTATCATGTTTTTTCTCATTGTCCACTAATATGAATGAAATTAAACGTGACATATTTCCACGTTTAGGCAGTTTTATTAGGAAATATTGTATCCTAATTATTATATACAATTTAACCAAATTTTGTACAATCTTAAACAAATTATGCGAAACAACATAATAAAACTGCAAACGGAAAATTAAAAGAATTTAGGGATTTTAGGATTAACGATCTAGATCTAAATAATCATTCGAGATAATAAAATCATGATTTGGCAACGTGTAGTAACTAATAAATTATTTGAATGAAACGTACAATATTCTACTGAAAGTAAATCCAATCCGAAAGCTGGTTAACGAATAATTCCTAGGGCTATGCATAAGTTCCGCATTTACCGTAGATTCGTTAGAAATTATAAAGGAGTCACCGATGGGTGGTGAGAGAGACAGAAATGAAAAATAGAACCGATGCGAGACAGTGACGTTAGTCGTGAATCGTGAGCGAGGAGGAGGGGGCGTCATGTTGTTAACCGAGTTTACTAATTATGGGCCGAGCGCGATATCCAGAGTTGCCGCGGTAATTTCAACACAGTGGATGTGTAAAAGCGCGATGTAATAACAGGACTCACTTTACCGAAGTGGCCATGCGATATTACTCGAAAAATCTCCATTAATTAACTTGCAAAACTTATGATAATATAATCAATCGAGTTACACCAGAGCGTGTAGCTCTCGACATACATACATACACAAATACGAGAAGCACGGTGACTGCCTGTGTCGCGTTCGTTGAAAAAAGATCAGTCTCACAGTTTTAGCCTGTGGATCGTGAAATTGTTAAATCAAGTTTAATCTGTGCGTGAAACTTCTGGAGATATAAATAACCAAGCGAACAGTTACTACTTTACCCGCACAAGTTCGAATTAGCCATAAAATTGATTGAAATGAGATTACTTATTTATTAGAAATTTGCATGTAGTTTACGTAAATTTTATTAAACTAATTTTAAACATTATATATCGAGTTTTGAT
>NW_017160229.1:389615-424332 GCF_001652005.2 Ceratina calcarata
CTAACTTATTATTAGAGAAATCTCATGAATTCCATATGTGATGGACACCTGCGTATTAATTTAGATTTAATGTTATTTCTCTGTTTCTTCTCTTTTCCTTTCTCTCTTTACCTCGCGGTCTGAAGTCCGTGGCACGAAAAGAAATCGTTTATATAATAAGTAATTAGCGAAATACGCGGGTCTTGGAGTGAACTCGGTATTCTTATCATAAAATAAATTCGTGCAATGCCAGCCTTCGTTACTTTAATCATTAGCTCGAAATATCGGTCTCTCGGGTCACGAAGAAGGGAGAAAAGAATTGTTTTCTTTTTGCATTAACCGTGTATTTACGTCAGCGAAAAGCTACGACGAGTTTAAGGATGTATTGGCTATACAGTCAATCCCAAAAGTTTATGCACTTTAGAAACGCATTTTTTAAAAAGAAATCAGACGTCGGAAGAACATTGCTAATAATAAACAACAAAAAAAAAATTTTCGATTTTTCCGAGATTTTTCCAAGGGGTATCCCTTCAGATTTCGCGAAATTTTCGTTTTTTGCACATAACTTCTAAACGGATGGACTTACGGGGACATTTATAGGACCATTTTGTAGAGGACGACGAGATCTACAATTTCCATGTAAAAGTTCTTCGCTAGCGTCAATAGTTAACGAGTTATTTGCAAAAAACTGTTTTTTCGTTTTTCGTTAATAACTCGTATACTATTGACGCTAGCAAACAACTTTTATATGGAAATTTTAGATCTTGTCATCCTCTATAAGAAAGGTTGTATGCAATTTTCCCGTAGGACCAACGGTTTAGGAGTTACTGAAGAAAAACGAAATTTTTTGTCAAAAGTTCGCCATTTCGGCGCTGGAATGGTCGGATTTTGTCAACATCAATAAAATGCCAAATAATCATACGTAACTCGTTAAATATCGAAGTAAGAAGGAAAACAACTTTTATTTCAAGCATTTTTCGCAAGCTGAAGATTCACAAGCTGATTATTTCTCTTGCCGAGTTATCTTGGAAGTTTTAGAAGCAGCATATAATACTATACGGTACAGCATTTTGAATGAAAATTTGAGAAGTTAGAAATTTTAGTTCTACTTTGACAACTGCAAACTTTCAATCAAGAATTGATGAGTTACGAAGTAGTATGTTAGCTGCACTCTAAATAGTTGTACTAAAGAAAAGTTATAATGATTGTGAAACTATATTTGAAAATTGAAATTATATTTAGAAATTCTCGATTTTTATTGATTCATCCTTCCTGAATTTTCAACAGCTTCCGTAGATCTGCCTGTAATCATACAGTTTCACGCTTGGGGTGAAATCGAAGTAATTCTCGTGAACCTCTTCTATATTGGAAAACTTCTGAAACAGGTCTTTTTGAGCCTACACTGACTAGACTGACAAGCATATCTAGACGTACTGTACGCTGTACATGAATGCATTTATCTATCTATACGTATCTTCTCGAGTGGCTCTACGTATATTACAGCCCAATAAACCTGATTAACATTGGGTGTTCGTTAATTACAGCATCCCTCTATTACACTGACTTAGCCATGCGTTAATGATTTCACGGCCTCGTGGATTTCCGACGTATCGATGAATCAACGATACGCTGCATTGCAATATGCATTTGGATGCGCATCCTGGGTTAGACTGGATAGATCTGTATTTACATATTCCAGTCGTGGCACCCTAATATCGCGCTCTCTTAATCACCGACGCGGTTTATATACAGAGTGTTTTCAAAAATATGAGCACAACTTTGGGAATAGATTCAGTATGCTAAAACAAGAAGAAAAGTTCATGTACACATATGTCCGAAATAACTCTGTCTCCGAAGTATGGCATTCTTATGTGATACCTGTTATTTAGTAATTCTCATAGAAACAGGAAGACGGAAACGGCTATAATTCGGAAGCAAGGCCGTATCCAGCGTATGTTCATATAAATTTATTTTTTTATTTTAGCGTACTGAATCTATCCCCGAGGTCATGCCCACATTTTCAGAAACGATCCATATTAACCCATTCGCTGCCAAGGACGAGTATACTCGTCTTTGGCAGGGTGTCACGCATTGCCAGGACGAGTATACTCGTCTTTGGTTTTCTGCTTCTAAATGATTATGTATGATAATATATGTGCTCTTATCCAGAAATAACTTGGCAGCGAATGGGTTAATCAAGTAGGTACAAGTCATTGCCATTGCTCGGGACTGATCCTTTTTGTACGAACTGGCTTATTACCTATGGAAAAATGTACATGCTGACAAACTTTCATAATATTGTATTATTTATAAATATGAGCTTCCCACTTCAACTCCCGTTCCCACAAAATCTACAAATCCGGCCCTGTAGATATTAATTACTATTATGTTTTCACATACAAAGATTAGCTGTTTTTACAATACATCGCACTGCGTTTTCTACTGTAGTGAACGGTAGGATTACATTCCATAATCTGTTGATAACGTTGTGAGCGACATGGAAATTATAATGAGGTGTTAGAGCCCCAGAAAACAGGAGGTAGAGAAATACATTTGTTCACAGGTCTGCCCGTAAACAACAGTACAACGGTATATCTAGTCCTTGATGTTTCATTTGATTAATTTCCGTTAATGTAGCGCCCAGTAAAATCCATTTAGTAACCATAATTTGACCTTAGAACTAGGAAGGGTTGTTTAGACCTGGTTTAGACGATACTCTGTGGTTCGAAGCGTATATTGTATTGTATTCTGGGTCTCTGTTGCTTTGTGGTTTTGAGCATAATTAAATGTGTGGTTCTGGTATCCTGTTGCAGAGAGACTTCGAAGTACGAGATTTAAAACGAAGATAAAATGGCGGACAATTACCGGAGAAGACGGTATCTTACCATCACCGTATTACAAATTATCACCATCATGTGTCAAGGTGAGTTCCTCATAGTCTTTAAAAACAACGAAAATTGAAATCGTTATGCGATGCATGCATTGTAAAAAATTAATGAGTGTGAATCTAATGTATGAAATCATTCTACATGTTTGTATAAATATACGTAAATAGAACCGAGATTGCATTACATGTATCTCAAAATATTTCAACTTGTATAGGAGGTTTTAATAGCAAATAAAGGTCAACCAGTGAGGGTTTTTATCATTGAGTTTGAAGAACGTTCGGTAATTCAATTAGAGTGTCGCGAAGGTAATTTTAATTCGAAGATGTGAGAAATGGCTGGATAAGTTTCTGCGTCTGTTACGATAACGACGATAGTTTCATCGAGTAAGTTGACTTTCGGTTCTTTGGGTAGCACTTCTGGCACACGTGCGACATTATCTATCATACAGGCAGAGGTACGCGTTTGCTGTTAATTGCTACCAGCGGACTTCCTGCTTCCCTTTCGAAGTACCGATATGTATACATATTTAACCTGCTAGCGCAATTATGAGAACAATTTCTTATGTCTTGGTCCGATTTCAATCTACCAGTTCCTCATTAAAAGTAAAGTCGATTGTTAAGTACAACGTTTGAATGCAAGATTCGTTAAGACAGTACCAGAGTGTTCAAAACCTTAGGAGTGTGACAACAATGGCGGTTTTCGTTCGACCACTTTTATTCCGTGAATGTCTATATTTTCACGCTAGTATTTTTTCGTACGTTTATATTGGAACTTTCAGGTTTTGAAGAAAATCCTTTAAAATTACATTCAGTATCGTTCTCCGTGATTCACTTCTGTGTTTTTAATTTTTTGCAGCTGGTTTTTGTACCAACCAAAGTAAAAAGGAAATGGGAGGAGTGAAAAAATGTTATTTTCCGATTGAATAGAAATGGAGCTGCATCCGTCGACAAATTTGTTTGACAGTTGAATTTGCGAGTTACGGAACGAGTATAGCTATCCAATTAATTTTGACGTATTCATTTTCGAATCTACTTTTCATTTCATGTATGAGTTACATCGATGTTTGTGAAATTGCAATACATTAAATCATTTGCGAACAAAAATTAACTTTCGAATCGTCCGTTCAACTCATCAGATTTCCCCCTTTGTTCCATGCACAGTAATATTTGTGATTCAATTTAAATTTCGAAAGTATCGTTTAAAAATCCATTTAATCCACGATCCACGTACAGGCTCGTTAAAATGCAGCTTAACGTTTCTCCAAGACGCGACGGTAAATGCTAGTCCCTCCCCTTTCCTTTCCAGAAGGTACCCCGTTCATCTGATGAAAGAAAATTACTGCGGCGTTGTCGCAACGATTCGGTCAACGATTGCCTTCCTAATCATCGTTAGCTTTGCGGGACTTTCGCGGTGTTCGTTGCTCTCTGAAATACTTTGTGAAAGAAAAAGGAGAACAGAGAGCAAACGAAAGGAGAAAGAAACCCTGGATTGCCCTGTCTTTCTTACTATTTTTGCTATCGTTTCGTGCAACCCGTGCACCGAAAAATAAAATTGTTTTTTGGTCAAATTTATATTCACATTCATATCACAATTCTTATTCGGAATGATACCTTTCCTCGATGCGAGCAAGCAGGTTCATGGAACAAGTCACGTGCTTTGAGAAAAGCAAAGAAGACGTTGTATGTGTACCGTACGTACATACATACGTCGATAGCTAGTCCTGCTACCTAAGTATCGTAATATAATTTCGTATTACTTTGAAGCGTTAATTTAAGTCCATATTAATACCACGCGTGTACATAAGATCCGTCAGTGTGCCGACGCAGTTGTGAGGTTTGGAAACGGGTAATTGGTACGACTACACAGATGCATCCTGTGCGTGTACTTTGTTGCTTGAAATTCACAGACTTGCCTATCAGCCAATCAAGACAGTCGGCTATGCATACGAACGAACTCGTTGACGCGACGCGTAGGAGTTCTCACAAAGTCCAATGCATCGATTTAGTTATCTACCGCGCGGCTATTGCCGGCTTCCATCGTTCGTCACGCGAGGTTAAATACCTAAGTACTTGTCATCAGGCAAATTGTTTTGTCACAGACGAGGTGTACGAGTAGATCCATCGCTTCATAGATTTTTGTATTTCACGATCAACTGTCATACTCTCACGAGAAATGAAGGCTGACTCGAGGGTTCGTGATTGATCGCGAATTGATTAGTTGCATGAGCAAACCCTCACTGAGACGTTCAGGTAATACAGTTAAAAACAAGTGAAATTTTTCCTTGGATTTTTTCAAATGCTAAATTCCGTATACTTTTTTTGGTAAAATTTTGACGTTTTTACGGATACGTCATTCGGAAGTATTGAGGAAGTAGAAACTCGTCCCGGTAGACCGATAGTTGAGGCAAGTAATCTTGGCGCGTATATAATAGAATGGTCTCAATAGAGACGTAAAACCGCAGAACGAGTCGGGAGTGGTATAAAGCATTCCGTGATTCGAGTATACACGCTGTTTACCTTTCCAATATGCATTCCGTATCGGATCACCTGTGAAATACCTCGTAGAATCCTATATATGTCTTGTGTATCGCAGGATCTTCCATGGATACGCGATATGTATGATTATACACACTTGAGCAATCCGTGGCTTTGTTTATGCAAAATTCATACATAGAAAAATCAAAGACTTCCCGATTTTATCCATATCAGTCACATTCGTTTTAATTTTAATTAATGACAAGCGAAAGAATTTCGATAGGAGGATAAAAAAAGCTTAGTTGGTGTCCTCTTTTTTCATTTTCATATTGGATGGAAAAACTTGCGGTATCATGTTGATTGATAATGCGCAAGATTGTACAATCTTGATGTAGCCTTAATGTTAGTGTTACAGATAAGAAGTAGAAATAGCGGAATGGGAACAGATAGAAAGGTTGGAAAATGTGAAAATCCTTCGAAAAAACTAGCTAGACCGGCGTATGGCCGAGGCATGGTCGTCGTCGCGTTAAGAACTTTCTTTCTTGAGGTTTGAGGCTTTTTCCACGCGGTCGCGGCAAAGAGAAAGAAAGTAGGGTGCTCTGTTCGCCGCATAAATGAAAGAACATATTTAAGATGTTATCTCTAGCGGTGAGCACGGTCGCATTCAAAGTTGGGACATTAAATGTACATTAATGGCGTTAGGAGAGCGTGCCCGCCACTTACGTAGGCACTTACTCTTCACTCTTCACGTCCCGGTGTCTGTACAACACACGTGCACGGGTTCTTTTGTGCGCGAACAGTGTTGCTCTTTTCTTTCTCTCTGGTTCAGGCCCATCCCAGACATCCTCTTTACTTCATCTGACGACGTGTAAGCTTTAGTAAGGGAAAACCTATTTGAAATGTCATCAGACGGTGATGGAAATTAACCTAATTTAAATGTTCACTGCAATTATATGTCAACTCACTCGAGTCTTGCTAGAAGAACGTGGTATCGATTTTTACAAGGGACCTTATTCAACTCACCGAATTTTTAGTCATCGATTTTGATGAAATTCGGCAGATAAGGTGACGTAAAATATTTGAGACGTACTTATTTTTATCGGCAACCTTAAGTATTAAAAGGGTAAAAGTAGCCCACAAAGTTAGGGCTGCGTAACATATTTTGGCATAAATCTCGAGAACTATAAAGAATAGACACAGTTTAAATTGACGAAATGTGTCTTTTTAAACGATAAATTTAACCGTGCAAACGAATGTGCAGAAAATTCATTTGTATAAATAATATATTAAAAAACGTGGCGTTTTTGTTAATTTTTCTCATTAAATGTTAATATATTTTCTTCGAAACGTATATATGAATACTACAGGGCCACTGAATAATAAATAAAGTTAATATTACTAACTGAAATTTTTATTTGTGCACTCTGTAAAAAGTTTTTTTGCGTTCCTTATTAGTGTCGATATCAAAGTCAGTATAAACAAACGGATTTTACTCTTCTATGTTTATCCAACAGGCCAATGATTGATCAGAGATTGATAAATAAGAATAATAGGAAACAGACGATCCGCTCTAGCTGGCAGATTCTGATCGCTATTACAATGAGGAATGGGGGAAAGTGGAGCGCGTAATGGTAAAATATCCCGGTCGGTGAAGTGCAAGGTAGCCTTTGGAGGTGAGATCGGAAAAGTTTTCGAATGCATAAAAAGCGGCTCGGGTATGTTTTTACGGTGTCTCCCGCACTGGTTGAATACACATGTAAGAGATTCGATACACTCGGCGCAGTAACGTATGTACATGCATATGCGCATTATGTCCGCGGACGGAGAACCGGAGTCAGGCGACGCGGAAAATATAAAGTGATTCCTAGCACGAGTTTGACGGAAGCATAAATGACGACGGAAAAAGTCGCTTTGAAAACCATGAGCGCGAATGAATACCATTGACTGTCGAGCACGCTCGGGTGAAAAAAGCCACTCGTCGGAATGGCCTCTTTACGTGTCCGTTCATCGCGCACGCGGCACGCGATCATACTTAATTTACACTATATGCATTATTTTTGTGATAGTGTAACAGTGCGATTGTATTTTATTTATGCAACGCCCGTTCCGATAATTATCCGAACGTACCGAGCATTGCGTCACGGGTATGTCCGGCTCGAATTCGAAATATTGTTGCGAGGTAACACACGAAACAGATGCGTACGTGTATGTGATTCCGCATTTATGAGAGACATTAATTCGAAAGCACTAACTGTGGAAACGTATGCGCGATGAATCGAGTAAAAATGAAATTTCGATGTATCGGATTCATTGTTCACTGTGTCATTCGCTTTTTTCGTGACACTTTTTATTATTGCGAGAGTCGATACGTAGTTGATACAGTGCTGAAGTAGGATCGGGTACCGCAAATACAGCGGCGCGTTCCGCCGTGCCGTTTCTACTGTATCGCGAACGAAGCCGTACAAAAGATAAAAGCAGATAGACAGGTACGCGTAGCGAGGGTTGAAATGAGAAATATCCGACTAGTGTGTCTGGCTAAAGTTTCTTTCTTCTCCATGGAACGTGGGCGACGATCGTTCTTTCGGCGAATGCACATCGACCAGACTCGCTATACGTCGCGTTGCGTCGTATCGTTATTTAAGGTAGCTCTATTAAAATTCTGAAGTCAAATGTATGTGCATACTAAGAATTCTCAATATTTTAGTTCAACATACATCACTGTCTAAAATTAAGGTAGAATTTTTTAAATAAATTGAAGCAATTATATATAAAAAATAGAATATTTTATATTGTTAAGTTCTTATGTGAGTTTCTCTACTTTTAAATACAAAACAACTTTTTATTCAATTCGGTAATGTATATTTTTTGCAATTATTAGAAAGTGTAAAGATTGAACTTTGGATATCTAATTTTTTATTTCAATCCGCAGATTTGAAGCATACTAATTTTAATATTTTTATTGACAAATGCGTGACTCCCATATACTTTATTCTTATAGTACAACCTTTTAAGCTCCAGTATTTTTAAGAAATTTGTTTGGTAACTTGTTATATTTAAGTACAAATATGGATGATCTGAAGAATAACATGTCACAACTTCATGGCGATCTACACTGTCTTCTATTTTAATAGAACCATCTTAATGAATGGAAATCTATTTAGTGCAAGCAATCGCTTTTTATGCGATCCTTTTATTAAAGAATATGCTTCGCTTCGAGAATTAATGGCTAATATACTCACGGACCCTATCGCAGTATGCTGAATGGATAAACGGATAAAAATATCGAAATATTGAATAAAATTTGTAAAATGATCGTATTTCAAGCTCTTAAATATCTCGCTCGTTCGTTCATTGTTTTGACGTGTAAATGAGATTAAATGGATGGATAGCGTCGCAGCAAGAGTCAGAGAATTGAAAATAATTTCCTTCCTTCAGTCACCCTGCGAAGATAATCTACGATATCTTCGATAAAAGTCGATTCTCTTATTGAAGAAAGTTAGCGAAGCGAAAACGTTTGGAACTAGGTTAAAACCATTTGCCACCGACTATGAGATCAAAATACATTTAACGGTTTACTAGAAGTCACAGACGTAATTGCCTTCACGGAGCTATAGATTTCTGTACAACGGAATTCGTCCTTTGAGCGTTGAGAATCGATGAGAGTCGAGCTTTTATCTTTTCACTCCTAACACATAAACGACTTCCAACGCGGAATGAACGTTATTAGAAGTATCGCAATTTAGTGGAAGAGTCGCAACGTAGATCGTCCGTGTTATCAACGTCACCTGTTCATACACGTGCGTCGATATATCTGGAAAATTAGATCTGCCGCATTCCTGGTTACTCCACTTCTAAATGACTGTTAGCCATCGTTTGAGTATACACATACATTCTGCAAATATTAGGTGAAGTAAAAAGTTCTGAGCCTTTTTTGTCTTTATTTCGACGATGAAATTGACTTCTTGAGACCAGCCTTATGTAAATGGTTCCAAACGGTTTTCTGGCTAATCTTCAGTTCCTGGGCAATAAAATAAGTGCTCGCATGCCGGTCTGACTCGACGATTTCCATGATTTTATCAACGTTTTCGACGATTGGCCTACCAGAGCGTGTCTCATCTTCGACGTCCATATTACCAGAACGGAAACGTTGGAACCACCGCTTTGCTATTGCATTCGATACTGTATTGGGTTCATAAACAGCACAAATTTTTTTGGCCGCCTGCATCGCTTTTTCCCCTTGGTCGTAGTGGTACTGAATAATGTATCGAATTTTCTCCTTTTTTCACTTCCACTTTGGAACGCACTAACACACAACTTGATTCACTCATCAAAAAATTGTCAGAAGACTTTTTTTAAGGCGTTATGTCGCCTTTAATTTGCCGTATAGAATGAGAAGATACAACGTATACATCGTAAGATATGGCTCACTAAAGCCATGTAACGAAAAAGGCTCAGAACTTTTTACTTCACCTAATATGTTTACACTTATTTTCTATATCCTTTAACAGTCTGCAATTAGCTTCCATATTTGAGTGATTATTTCACTGCTTCATTGGCAAGCCTCCATGTTATACCCAGCGTGTAGTCTATACCGGCCGAAATATATCTTTATGTAGGATGGAGGGTAGGATAGGGACGCGTGATACATATGGAATCGCGTACACATATATGGGTAGGGTAGCATGCATACTTCATGAAATAGTAGGTAACTTTTAGCCGGCATTCGGTACGCGTGTACGCCTTCGCAAACTCGATTCGATGAGGAGGAGAGGGTCTCGCGACCAGTTTAATGGCATTTCCGTGCTCTTTTCCGAAAAGGGAAATATTCAGTTTTCGACAGCTGAAAATTCGTGTATCCGTAGCATGATATTCTTAGAGGTAGCGAATACCACGACGAAGGTGGCTTACTTTTAAAACAACGATAAATGTAGTAGTCAACGATGTCAGCCGTACACTTTAACTCCACCAGGGATTTCATATTTTTTCATTTCCCTTCATCTAGCATAGTTTCTAAGATTACTTACTCTGGCCAATTTGGAAACATCAATAAATCTACGAAAGCTGCATTTGTCAAATGATTAAACCGTTAATATTTATCGTAGCTATCGCGAGCGTGAATTTAGGGGAGGGTGGGGTTAACAGAATACCTAAGAACTGTAAAGAGAAATGGAATAGGCTTTTCACATAATATGTATTACTAATATATTTTATCTCTCATATTTATTAGTATTTATTACCAGCATAGAACTGAAATAATTATGGTTTTACAAATCACTACAATTCTTTCATTTCGTCCCACATGCAGGCAATGATGGTCGACAAGCGAGTAACTCAAAAAGAGATTTTTGGTACCTCGTAATTTTGATAGGAGGATATCCTTTTTTGCCGTACATTATGTAACTACTGACTAGCCTCGTAGTATTATAGTAGTAGTAAGATTTTTAGAAGCAAGCCCGCATTGCGTAGTTCATTCTTCCTATGTCTGTTCGCCCTACTACACATGTATCCACGTGTAGGACATTCACGCCTATGTAGATCCGAATTGTCTGGTGGTCGGTTTGAAAACCGCAGAAGGGAGCTTCGCCGCGGGTCGACTTCTGTAAGGGGGCATCGTAAAGTTGGTCGTTCCAGTCGTTATCGCTGCATGTTACACGATTTTACAACCTTCGGATGGTTCCTGGCTGTTCCTTAATATGTACCTGACGCCCACCCGGTCCAACCCGCTCAGACAAACGTTTTCTGCCACCAAGAAATCCGTAAAATTTTTATCTCGGGAGTGCGGTGTACGGCGGGCCAGTTTTATGGACGGTGATTACCGCTCGAAGAAATAACTTGTCTTTCACAAGCGATGTCATTTCTTCTTTGTTGCAATTCTATTGACAAACGATAACTGAAGGAACTCTTGTATTACCTAGAAGAAGTAAACATAAAACGAATTTTTATGTTATATTCTTAATAGTAAATATATAACGTTAATGTTGGAAGTGACCAAAAAGTGAAAAAAGAGAATGAAGAAGAAATATCAAAGAAAACGTTCGCCTGCAATTACGTAGTCGACACTCGTCTGTATTATATGTACGTGTACACATGCACGCTACGCACTGTTTCGGGGAAGGAGAGGGATGAGTAAAAAGTGAGAGTACATTCAAAGGCTTCCGTGGTTATCTGTGAAAAGCCACGCAACCGAATAACGTCGCCCGTTCTAGTCGTCGACCAACGCTCGTGTTCGTCTTCATCTTCCAATGATAAATTACGGCCGCATAATTGCAAAAGGTCGGAGAGCGAAAGTTCATTGGATGTTACACTTGGTATTTGGGTCAAGAGCTCGGGGGTTGAACAGGAACAAAATGTTTAATTGTAGCATCCTTTCTAGGTGCAATTCTCCCTCCATTCTGTCTCTTTTTCGCCCTGTTTTCTCTATACACAGTATCACGGTCCTGTTATCATTGGACGTGATTGTTGCGTCACACAATACACTATAATCCTGAACAGTTATCTATTACTCTGTCCATTATTACGCTTAAATAACATTTTAAATGAGGATTTCCTATTTAAAACTTTCGTGACATGAAAGATGTACGATTGAATGTCATAAAAATTAATGTTTTTCGGGCAGAACAGCTGTTTTGAATCATGCTGCGACGTTACACTGTGTGTCATCCTTTAGGAAAGACAGCCGCTCGACTGGCTGACAGCACGGTGATGATGGAGAGCCGCTTGTTCTGTAGGACCCGTGGAACAAAGTAGGTTCTCGGGGAAAGGATTACGAGATGAGTTCTCGCAATTATTCTGCCGAAATTAGTGCCGTAACTACGGTTTTGTGGCCTTTTCTGCCATACAAGGGTGTAAAGAGGAGGCGGATGGCGGGCAACTTTTGTTCGTCAAATTTTCCGTAACAACTTTTCCACGGTGATTAAGCGGGACGACCGCGACGCGACGCCGAGCTGCGTTTCGAGTGCTTTTCGACACCGAAGGGTCGGAATCTCGGAGGGACCGTATCTAAAGAGAATGAAATTGTCTTTCGCGTTAAAATAATAATCCGCTCGGTGATAATAGCGGACGACGATATCGGTCTCAATCCGAACTTTTAGGAATGCACCGCATTGCGGTGATCCAGTTAGGAGACGAATTTTAATTGAAGTCACCGTACCATTAATACTGACAGTGATGTATAATTTATGACCGGCGTACGTTATCGTCGACACCCGACGGTCTTTGCGTTTCAATCTACTCGAACTCTTTATGAAACTCGTTGACGTTTCGCTAACGCGACGGGAACTTTATTATTTTCGCTTCATCTTGAAATTCTCTATCGAAAATGTTTCGAACGATAATTATTTACGCTGACTATGTATTCGCATCGTTGCTCTCACTGTTCGTGTTCGTATGTACGTATGTATGTCTCTATGACACGGCAAAATCGTGCGAGGTCTATCAAATCAAATCAAATCGATAGCATGCGATCCACTGCACTCTTCCGCTGGAATGTCAAAGCTTTGGGGGACGATTGAATACGTGACATATTCGCGCAGTTATTACATGCATACCCTTTAGGAGAGAATCGTTTATAATAATAATATCAATTTCCAGACGAGAGAGTTACTAGTATCTCTACACTATTATAATGGAGAAATGTGCAATAGTTTCTTACAAAATGGTATTCGCATTACAACTATTATCCATATTTCGTTATCGACAGAACATAGACCAAATACTTGATGGCAATTAGAAGACTCGCATATAAGTACAGTTATTCTTATAAATCAAATCAAAATTCGGACATTGCAGTATTTATAAAATTATTACATTATGTATTTAATTATAATATATTTATCAAATTTATTTATCATAATAAATATATTAATTATCGAGAAAATACATGAGAGAAGATAGAATCGAATCAAATCCTCATTATGTGTAGTGGAGAAAGTGAATCATGGCATGAAAATAGGTTCACATTCAATAGGAATAAAATGGATAAATGCATTATAAATAACAATATAAAACGATAATTTTGCAACTACTATAGCGTCCGCATATTTATCAAAGTGACTGTATATGTGTAATTTTCAGTATAACCAAGGAAGAAGAGCGATTGGCGTTATGCTGTCGAAAACGATTAATGTAAAGCAGCTGACCGTGCCACTTAGCATAAACGGCAAAGGTCGGTGGTTATCGCAGCACGGTAGTGGGTTTGGTAAGCCGGCTTATTGTTACCGTCGAATTCTGAAGCAGCGTCACGGTTGGCTGCTACGGTTCTGCGCGTATCCGCAATTTGTAAGCGGTAACAATTTTGCCCTATAATATCGTATACGCTTCTTTGACCAACTAGTGGATACATGAAGTCTAGTGACCAATTAGTAGATACTTAAACTACGTTTTTGCATGACACCAATCGTTAAAAACAACACTGTTGCGAAAAAAACGTAGAATTCGAGCAAGTACCTGCATTGGATAAGTGGAGAAAAAGTGACTGAAGAATTAAGTTCAATTTACGAAATAGCACTTCTATTCTAAGAGAGATGCTCGTACATGACACGAGCGGTGAAATTACGGGCACTTATAAACTAACTCGCGCATTCACTCGTTCACCTGTTGACTTTGGTTGTTCGGTTGATTAAAAGCGACTGAGCCAGCCGTCGAATGGAGAGGATTGATCTTGCGTTCGGGATACACGTATCTACAATACATATAGGTATGGATATAGATACAGATATAGGATACGGTAGCGTTTCAACTCGGAGAGCGTAAATCGAATCACGAACGCTGCAGCTGCGTGGCGAAAAATTGGCGACTTTAATAAAATGTTACACCAGGCTACAGGCAGGGTATGTACCAGCGAAAACGGATGACTCTCGCATGACAGTTATTGGGCTGGTCGACGAGGAGGGCTGGGTTTAATAATGCAGGACAATCAATCTTGCTTCGTAAGTGCGTCATGCGAAGAAAGATACTCGTTTACGGGAAACAAATAACGTTGCTCTACATACACCTACATACGTGAAACACGATCGAACCAGCGGAACGGTAACTTTCGGAAACGATAACCCGGTCAAGGAGATCTTAAATTAACGTTTTCAAGGTTCGCGGATTTATTCGTTTCCGAAGAAAAGGTGCGAAAGAGAGTACGGGTCACGTTCGAAACTGAATAAAAACTCATGTAATTATCGAAATAAATTGCGGGCATTAATTACGTGGCAGTAATTTTACATTTAGTTTATCAACTATTGGCAGTAGGGTATTTCTCGAATATCAGATCGTCCAACGACAATTTTTGATGAATGCGTTGTAACGATGCCGGCGACAACGGATTAACATTCTCGTCCGGAATCGGGTTCACGCGGAGCACGGTGAATTGTTGAAAAGAGCTGGGGCACGGCTGATGCAAAGAAGGAGATAAACCCGACGAGTTGCTCGGGCAACTTCTTCGCGCTAATTTGAATAACACTGCAACAAATACTAATTTCACCGTGCTCTGTTTGCCTCGGGAAGCCAGCGAGAAAGCTCTCGCATGCAGGAGGATACCAAGGTAACGGTAAACGGGTGGGGGAGGCTAGGAGTGGGGTCGGTGGAACGTCTGGAGTCTTAGATTAATCTAGGGGTGTACTGGTACCAGCGCTGGTGCTGCTGTTTCCAGGCTAAAGTTTTCCTCTCGAAGCGACGGCAACCTAGCTAACTCCCATGACAGGGGGAGAGAATACTTGTCCAATACTCGTATAAGTATAGTCGAGGTAGACCGACTAAATGAATATAAATGACGTTCCCGCCTCACCCCATCGGGTGACCAGAACGAACGTGTACCGAGGATTTTCGGTGTCTGCGCTTCCTTCCAACCCTGCGAAATCCTCGCATCACTTAGCGACAGGATAATGTATGTACACGGACGGGCTCTAATGTAAACGAGCCCCCGTGACCAACGGAATGGCTAATCTCGCCGCTCAATCTAATACCATCGAGTCCAATTTTTCGTTTCCTTTCCTCGGCTGTACATACTTCTTTCGGAAAGAATTGCGCTCATAGTTTTTGCTAGGCACATAAAGTGCTGGTTGTAAGTCGTATCTGTTGTGTTAATTAATCGTCTAGGAAGATTATACGCATGGTTTAATTCGTAAAGGGATTTCCATTGTCGTACAGTCCCTCAAAGCCAACTAGGGTTATTAATAACAGACACGGAAGAACAATCTCGTGAGGTTGTAATTATGATAAACAGGTTCGTACCGCGTTGAAGTACTTCAGCGGTGTTAAGATTGCCTTAGCCTACTTTAGCAGTTGATCCTCGACACGGTCGATTCGAAGAACGTAATTAACTAAAGGACTTGTCGTGATGGTTCCGCATGAACGATATATCATCGACCGCATCTAACTTATTTCACAAACGATTGCGGAATGATTAACCAAATTTCTTCATTCAAAATGGAAAACTGAATTGCTCTTGACTCTTGGCGTAGCATGGTTCGTTACCGATTCAGTACAATTAACTAGTACAAATTAACTGGTTCAATTGGTGAGTCGAAATTAGGATAAGCAATACCATCAGATGCTAGATCTTATAGTGTATATAGATAGGTTGACAAACAAATTCAGTTGAAAATCGTTTAAGGTATTTGTTGTCTAAAACGATATTGTTGCGAATTGTTCGAAATTTTGTAGAAAATTAATATCCGTGACAAATAACATGTATGCATAATCCTATATCGATTGACCATTTTTTTTTCGAAATATCGTCGGTCAAAATTCGCCAGTTTTACTATAGTTTAATATTGGAGTAATATGGAAAAATATCTCTCTTCGGTTATTGCAGTTCATCGAGTAATGATGAATATTTGAAAAATGTGACGAAACTAGTGTAAATTATAATAAAGCACATAGACTTATTGTTAGTCACTGAGTAATATTATTCTATCATTTTTATATCATATTATTTTATCATTTTTCACGCCGATGAGAAGCTCGATAGATGTGGCAGCTTTCAGTTCCAAGCTTTCGGAAGATACAAGTGTATAATTTTTTTTTAAAATATCTATTTTTTAATTTTATAGCATAATATAATAAAAATTCGTCCTTTCTAATATGTGAATCTTTAATATAGAAAAATTGTTGTATTCGTAACCGTTTATTTTTATATATTATCTTGACTAATATAATAGGACAACAACCACCTCAAAAAGTTACGATTAGACATCAATGGACGTCGATTGACAAAATTTCTGGTCGGTCCTGATCACGCCAGTTAGAAGTAACTTAAAGAGGCCTGCTGTTCCTTCTAATAGCTGTTACCACAAACGCAACCGCGCCGATTTGCTCCGCTTTTATCCGATATTTTTTTTTATGAAGCGTTTCATGGAAATTGCAAAATTTGCCCCATTAGATCCTATCCTTTCCCCTAACTCGAGTACCACCCCGTCTTTTACATTGCTAATATAGAGAGGAAAATTAAGGACGACTTGGCAAACTCCTGAAATGAAATTAAGCTGCCGCGCCATGCCGCGCAAACGGTCGATTCAATTAAACAGCTAGTCTTTTTTTCACGCGAGTATTTCGATCCTCTCTTGTCCTGATAATTTCCATCTACGAATAAAGTACTCTGCTCGGGATATGTACTTGACGAGCAATCGGAACTATGGTGTGACACAGAACGAGACTAAAAAAAAAGAGAAAATTTTTTTGTTGCTCGTAAATTTCTTCTTTGCGATCCGATACGGTGGATTAACGGTTTGACCGTATCGAGAAGGCGTTAAAAGCTTCGTCGGTTATAACTCGTGATGATCGGAAACTGGAATCGGGGCGGCCGATCTAACGATAACGATCGGAGTCGGATACATTGCTGAATTGGCGAAATATCCGTAGGATTTCGGTACGAATTAAAAAAGGCACGGTCATAAGCTGCGCTCCCGGTCGAAAGCCAATGGCGTCTCCGTTGAGTGTAACAGATTCTAATGGTTATGCTTATGGTTACTGCCAGTGGAGAAATAAAAAAGAAAAAACGGGAGAAAAAGAATCGGAGGGAGCAGAGGAGCGTGCTCGTTTCTAATTACTTTAGAATATCTGGCTCGTTAAGGGCTCGCTACCACTTAGCTATCCGACTCATGTATTATACAATATTACAATGGATAGTTCACGTTTCTTTTTTCCTCTGTCCCAGTACGGCTGTTTTCTTCTTTTCTACGCCGGATTCCGAAATTAACAACAGCCGTTTAATAAATACTATCCACGCGGTTGTTGCGGAACGAGGTATAATTTAGCAGCGGGACGCCATGGTCGAGCATGGAAGTTTGTTGCGGCGGTTGAATTATCGTGTGAACTCGCCACGATGCTCGCTTCTTCCCCCCAACGTAATGGAATATTTAATCTCTTTTTGACACGATTATTTAAATTTTCTCCGACTACGCATGAATAATGACGTTGTACAATACAATCGAGAATAATTGGATTTATTTTTATTTAAATCGTCGAAACACGATATCTAACCAGATTGTTCTCAATGGCTATTACGACAAGGTCAACGTCCATCCAAGATTCCTTGTACACATCTTGTTAGTTTACTCAAAAGCATTATCGTTGTCCGAGTTTAAGCGAACAGCGGTAGCGTACGCGTACGTGGCGAGTACTAGAGTAGTACCATGTATTGCGCCAGTAGAAGTAGTATAGGTCAGCGCTTACAGTGACATGCTGCGCCGCGAGGCCACGCTAGCAACGTCGCGCGTTAAGCATACATTTCTAATGCTACAAATTGCTTACACACACAATATGTGCACATCATTTCATATTCATAGAGATCTATATTAAATGTTAATGCACAAATTCTACTTATTGTTTATTCAGTAATTTCATTGTGATTGAATGTACGATCTTCAGAATTGCCCGACTGGTAAAGACGCAACAAGTACAAAACGTGCAGTTTAACAATGCAAAAGTTTGGGTCGTATCATGTGATCACGAGCGAAGTTTCTATCACGCGATGTTCATGAACGTAAACGTCACATTGATTCCTAAGTAGAATAGTCACAGTGTAATCCAGAAAAACGAGAAGAGGCTGCGAGGCAATGCGACTCGTGGCACTTCGCAGTAGGTAGATCCTTCGCTGCTCGGGAACAAGTGCTAGCAACTTAAATAATAAATATGTATAACGGAGTTTGATATAGTGTAATTTCGCCAAGTTTATACCGCGGGATGTATCTCGCGGCTGAAACTTTACTTTGGAAGTTGAATTACCACGTGCACTTGCCCCTCACGGGCCTGACGGTGGACCAGTTACGTGACTGAATGTTTAATATGCTCGGACGCACCACCATTATCGCGCTAGGCTTTGAATATTTTAGGACGGGCGTCATTTGCCGGCGCACACATGCGCGCGCACGAGGTTCTGCTTTCTCGTAGACGGGAAACATCCTCGCGCCCAACGAGAGTCGTAACTTTAATCCTTAACTTAGCATACAGGAAATTGTGCCGGTTTCTTTCGGTTTACCGCTGCGCGCTCATTTTGCGAAACGTTTTTGTCCGTGCATTTTCCATAGACATCGTTCTGATCCTTCGTTCCCAGATTAATTGAGAGAAATTTGCCAGTTCCGATCAGAAAGCGGCTTCACGAATTCATTCAGCTAGGTATTAATTCAGCCGCTCACTGTGTAGCGCGTAACCTCTTTATGTACGAAGAACCGTTCTTGCTTGGCTACTGGTTAAGCAAGCCGCTTTGCGAAGGAAAAGATTTTAAGCCGAAAGTTAGCTAGTGGAGCGGAAAGAGGATGCCTGTGTTCACATACACGGTCAACCACGCAGAAAGAGGACAAAGTAATAAAGTTGATGGTAACAAGAGGAAAGAGCCAAGAAACAGTGGTCGGATAGAGTGCATGCGGGAGAAGAACGAGGACAGAGTAATGAAATGGAAAAGTTTCTGGGCTGAGCCTTCTCTTACCGGTAATGACTGCTAAGCGAATTAAAGAACCGGCTATCTTCCGTGGCCCGAGAAAGGAGAAGCAACTTCTTGCAAAGGCGACGTCGTTAGACTCTCTCGGACCGTCGAACGGCATCAGATACGTTTCTCTCGCGAACCTTTCTTACCGAGAAATATTACGGGAAGGTTACTCGTGGCCTGACTCGCTTATCAACCGGAAGATGTTCGTTAATTATTCGCCGCGATTTGCATACACCGTAGACATGCATCAGGATCGCGGCTCTTGCAAGGGTAGTCTTAATGCATGGCTTACTTATTAATCTTACAATTAACCCCGCTAGCATTCCACTCTGGCGTAAGATTGCTAAATCGATTACCGATAACGTCGATACACGTGTACGCTACGCTGGCGCAACGCACTTGACATAAATCAATTAATCTTCCCAACACGCTGTTTCGTTGTAATTTTTATCGTGACGCAGGAATTCAGTACCTCTCCGGTTGACCCAGCAAACGGAATTGCAACTTGACTTTTGACTCCTTGGTTTTTCTTTACTTTATTACTAGTTCTCTCTGTTTAAAGTTGAAATCAATGTCGTGGAAGTTGAACGTCGAAAGATCGTATGGCGTTTGTGCACAGAAGCTACGATGCCCATGAACGAATTTCATTTGGTTGACGTATTGCCGGTAGACACCCCCAGGGCATTAACTACTCGGAGCAACGAATTTGACGAACTTGTTGTATTCGATTAGTACGCGCGTTGCTCGCCATGTAACTTCGATCGTACCCAAGCTACTCGACAAGTGGAAAGTTGTAGGATCTCCATTGAACGCGTTATTCTGTGATGCTCGAGCTGCAAGCTTCAAAGTGAGCGAGGACCACGGAGCAATTATTCCCAATGAAAAATGTCGCGATCTCCGCTTATGTTGAGAAGTTAATTAGTTCTGGTTGTCCGTTTATGAACAAAATTTTCAGGCAATTGATACAAATTTTAGTGAAATTTTTTATATAAAATTCGTGCAAAAAGCGTTGGGTATTATTCTAGCAGGCTTGGAGCAGGTTAAATTTAATCGGGTTTCCCGGTGTAAACGCGCGGTTCCTCTCTTTTTCTCCCTGCCACTATCCGTAGGCGAAAATCGCGGAATTTAAATTAAATTTACGTGATACAGATTAAATTTAACAAATGACTGGACCGGAAATGTTCGCGTCTTACGTTTTCGTATTCGTCGGATACATACGTATGCGCGCCGGTGCATTTCCACGTATACCGTGGAAAATTTATTTGATGGTACAAATTGCGGCTCATTCCCAACCCAGCTGGAATCTCATTTCGCATTGAATCTGTATGTCCGGTAAGCAAAGCGGAATCCGGAAGCGCTATTATCCTTTATCTTGTATCGTGAGCACGGACAGTTAATCGTTAGCAGTTTGTAGCCAAGGTGTTATGGACTCTTTGCCTTCCGTGTCGCGACTTCTGCTCTCGCTCTCTCGACTCCTTTTCCATTTTCAGTATTGCACCAGGTTTACCTTTATCCCCAACTATTTGTCGATATCGGCTACGCGTTGCACATCACGCGCAGTTGATTCGTTTTATGTATTTAAAGCACAATATATTGATCACATCAAAGATTCTACTTTTGTGGGAAATAAAACATTACAATACTCTGTGTATTTCGACCGTTTTTAATCTCTTTTAAATCCTTTTTTTCGGTACGCTTCACTCCATTGAGCATACCATTTTTTAACAGTACATAGAGTTGGGAACTAGAGGGCAACGATACACGATAAATGGTACACGATGCATGGTGTACGGTACACGCTGTTTGCCAAATGAAACAACTTTTATTTCGAATTTTGGTGACGATGTTCGACGGGTACACGAGTCGAACAGCGCGACACGACGCGCTGCGTGGCACGTGGCATGTAGGCAGCATCATGAGAGCGCATGGCGAGCAATCGCGTGGAAATCAGAAAGCTATTTGAAATATCGTCTGTGGGCTCGTTTGTGTTCGCCGTTGCCCTCGATTACGGGCGGTGTTCTAACAATAAATACAAAGTGTATAACTAGTCGTGTTCGTTACAAATTGATCGAATCCGATTGTTAAAGTTGATTCTTCGAACAATGATTCGCGCGAAGTGGAGCACACCGTTTTGTTTCGTATAATTGGTCATCAACGGTCTTTAAGGTAATAAACACTTTGTTCCATAAACCGTACCAACGAAACGATCCAATTCGTTACGGTCACCGCATTGTTCGACACTTGTCGTTTACAATCGGATTGCGTGGGTATAAAAAACGCGGTCGATCAATTTTAATTAAAATCACCGGCACATACGTGTACCGTGCACACAGCGTACAGCGGAGGATACATTTTATACGAACAATGGAGCGTAAATTGGAAAGGGGAAACGGTTGTTGTTTCCACAAATTTCCACGAAAATTGAAACGTCTGTTTTGGTATTTCGGCGAGGACTCCGATCGGAGCAAAAGATGTCGCTCTCTTCTCAGGACTCTGGAAAGCTTTGCCAAGTCTCGAGCGAACGTGTTAATTTAATAAGCTAATTTGGCGGCCGGCCAAAGTCCCGAGGTTTCTGGTTTCTGTCCAGGCCAAATTGTACGCTCCTGCAGCATCGAATAATTAATTAATTACTGAATCCTCCGACTTGTAGTAACTACGCGTACAATGCTAACGATCCGAGTATTCCGCGGTCTTGAAACTGCAAATCGAATTACTCTTTTGTCCCCTGTTTTTTGAACTTCCTAATGACTAGGTTTCGTTCCGTTTGTCTCGATACCGCGGGATTGGTAACAATTACGAACTCGTTAGAAAAACAAGATTAAAACGATCCGCGGACTTGTGGAGTGGAGGAAACGGGACTGCGTTCATTACTCGCATTATTCCTCGTTCTATCATTCTGTAATATCTCTCACGGGCTGGTATTAAGAGTTATCAGTGGTTTGCCTTAGTTTCTTCCAATTAAATAGTATTCCTGAAACTTTGAATTACACGCTAAACTTAATAGTTATTCAACCGCGTATGGCACGAATAAATCATCGCAGAATCTCTGATTTCGCCTATCGCATTGTACTATGGATATACACGTTTCTTCGTACGTGAAATTTATGATATTTTTGTAGATGGCATTGTTCGAAATAAAATGAAAGGTAGGTAGGTAGGACGAGGCATGTGGACCGTAGGATACCGTGAAACGTGCAGCCTGAAGTTGTTTTCGCGTCGTTTCCCGTGAGATATCGAGGATGCTGAAATAGTACGAGTATAGGTACAACATCGATATCGATATGGTTCACATTTTATTCATTATTTTTTCGTTTTCCGCGTATAAAGGTTCATGATACACTGGAATATGAGATGTATCGAATGGTAACAATTTAAGCCACCTGAACGTATGAGATCTTCCCCGAGGGTCATTAATGCGTTACGTCGACTTCATTCGACGCATTCAAATCTTGACCTGAGCATTCGCTTTACCGAAGATGTGCTCGAGATTGCAAAGGAATTGTGTTAAAGTAAGAAAGTATATTTTATTTCAAATGTTAAACATGCTAATTATAATCGTGATAAGCAGACGTTGTATTCCTTTAACTTATTTTGGGTTTAGAGTACTACAAGTTATGCGTAACATAAAGACTATAATTTAATTCTAAGTAAGTGTCGTAAAGAAGTTCCAGAGCATAATGCATCGAGAGAAAGCGGGATAAAATGTAAGTTCCGGGTTCGGGTGGTGAGGATTAGGATTTGTAAGCGCAGGACTACCAGGGTTAGAGTTTGAGGATGATGTGGTGAGGACAAGGTTAAAAAAATAGTGCAGCTAGTACAAAGTTCGAAGATACGAGCCAAGAAGAGAAGCGATAGGATAATAAAATATCGATATAGAAAATAAGACACAGGGAACCTGTGGTTAAGTTAAATACTAAATAACGTTGGTATACAACAACGTATGTAACTTGTAATTGGAAAACTGCTGCCTCCAGTGTCTCCTTCTGTTTGATTTATCTACACTCTTAGATTTCTCCTCTCACGGATCATCCTCCGTTATCAGATACGACCGCTTAATGAATTTATAGCGTTCATTTCAAATGCTATCAACGCTCACCCGTGACAGATTTATCGTCGACACTGGCACGTCCTGAACGGCAATTCGGATTCAAGTCCACGCACGTCGAGACAGATTTCATTTCGATCGATGGACAATGTCGTTGTACTTTATTCTCTCCTAGATGGTTTAATACGTTTAATCTTAATCGATTTCCTACGGGATCTGATATCTCACAATACATAGTTGTTCATTTAGGTCGAACGATATACTGGAATGAGAGAGCGCGAGATCGCCGGCTTTGATTCTCCTTCTGAATGTTAACAGGGATGTTAACAGATACGGTGATATTTTCGTCACAGGTGGCTGTGATCGATGCTTACGTGCAGCCGATATTTTAAAACTATTAAGCCCGCAATTTACAGTAATGACCGTTATCGCGTAGCAAAGTAACTCGTACAGGTAAATGTCCGTCCATTACGCGTAGCATAGTAATTAAGCGGCGGTGCACCGCAACAATCCACGTCCGCCCGAAAGGGTGTAAAATCTACAACCGCTGCTCGGACCCGGGTCCGCGGCCGTACCCGCTATGTTTACAACGGATGGTCGATTCGGCGAAACTTATTACAGTTGGCCAGTTGAACGAATCCTCGGGTTCGCGAGTCATCCGTATCCGCTGCTTCGAACCGGGTCCCGGATTGGATCCACCGACGCCTCTAGCTCGTGATCAAGGGAACTCGTCGACGTGATATATGCCAATGGATTTCCCTGGGAAAGCATTCGTCTAATAATGTTTGCTAACTTTCCCTTTGCGCGCGCCCGGAAATGGCGCGCATGTATGAATATAACCGGCGCGGCTTATGATTTATCGATTGCGGCTCTACGCGGATGGATGCAGTCAGCCGGTTTCTGGTATTAAAACGAACTTCGTTTTCATGAAAACAGGCATCAGATCTGTTATAAATCCGATACATCGACCGCAATGTCGTATGAGTAAAGATCGAATCGTCTAATTTAGGATGTATCGAGTCGATGCATCCGATCGAAATCGAAAATTGCGTTAGATATGGAACCAACGAACGACCGATCGCCCGCATTAAATAAACCGAGCAATTTATCGTCGACTTTCGCGAGTTCTCCACCCGCCATCGATCTTGCGTTTCACCAGTGTCAAGGTAAACCACGCTTTCGCGTTGTTACGCTCTGATAACACTAATCTGTAGTTACTGGCCGGTCGATATACCCGGTCGACAGTTGAGCTCCCTTTTGGCCTACACGCGTGTGTATTTGCACGCGTGCGTACGTGCACGTGTACGTGCTCGAGTCGTGCGCGAGTGCTGAACGCTCGCTCTTGTTCTGTCTAGCATAGCCGAAGCCGGCAATATTATCGGTAAATCCGTGACAGAGTTGCGCAGTGCCGCACGCCGCGTCGCGCCGCGCGCGCGCGCGCTCCGGCTCGTTGGGGCGGATGGGGCTAGCGAGAAAACAGTTCAGAGGGAGAGAGAACACGTGCGACTAACGGAGACGGGAATTGACCACCATTCTGACTGTTACAAAATAGGCGTGTGGTTGCGTTTGAATTTCGGATACGGCTATTCCGCTTTCAAGTTTAATGCCCCACGCCCCGCCTCTGATCCAACGTTGCTACGAGATATTAATTTACGACCAGTGAATCGATTATTCTTCTTCACGGTTCAGAATCACCCTTCGAATTACGTTCGCTCCTATAATCTTTTCCCGAGTCCTTCCTCGTATACGAAATGCATTCTTCGCTGACACCAGACGAATTTATCATGTGGAGAGACAAAGAGAGATACGAGCGACTTCGTTCTCAATATTTCTTGGTGCCGCGGAATAATCATGATTTACCGAAAAAGGAACACAGACGAAGAAATGAGAAGAGTGGAAAAATAAAAAAAAAGATAGTATCCGAGAAAGAGATGAAATTCTTCTGAAATGAAGTCGGTAGCAGATCGGACTTGTTTTAACGGATGACATGTCCTCGTCATAAATCTGCGGTGCTCGCTAGAGCTCGGGTGCACGGGCCACAAGTTTCTAACGTGAGGCAGACTGAGGCGAAGCTGTGAGTAGCCTGCGAACGAACGTACGAGCGAGAACGAACGGGGCGAGGCGTCGCTTAGCGATGCGGCGGAGAGAAATAGAGTGAAACGGAAAGAGGGATAGAACGGTGATAGCGAGAAAGGAGGAGGTGTGGCGCAGAGGTGAACCGAGAAAGGACAGAGTGCGCGAGTAGCACAAAAGTTATTAAATTTGATTAGACTCCGGCGCATAGCTGTGCAGGGAGAGGAAAGAGAGAGGATAGTTGGAGGGTAGGCTAGAGGTTGGGTAGGATGGGAAGAGCGTAGGATCGGAGCTGCAGAAGGGAGTAGATTTCACCTGGGGTTGGTGGTCGCGGTTGGGACACGGAGGTATGAGTTTCCAACTGGTATGAGTGCCTCGGGTATCTACGGCTTATGACGCCTTTCTCTCTCTTTCTCCCTCGTATTCGCACATCCTATATTCGACCCCTCACCACCGCCATCCTCAGGAATCCCTCCCTGCCTCGATTTCACATCAGCAGCTTTCGTTTGCCACGTTCTTTTCCGTTGCTCCCTTCGAACCCACACACTTACATTATATCCAACATTATTGTTGTAAAAGTCATTAGTCTCATACGGGAGATCGTAATAGTCGACTCGATTTAGGTCATTACCGAGTTACTCGTTTCAACGTGGATAAGCTGATTCGTTTCGTAGGTTAGAGGTTGTGAATCCAGATGAATATAAGCGCGTCGTAAATAAAATGGAAGATTGTGTGCTTGATGTTCGGTATGCGTCGACGATACGTGATACGTTCGTATCCGATTTCCGAACGAAAATGGTTCGGTTGAAGAGGAACGCGATCAACGTTCTCGGGGCGAGAAGAGACAAACACTGCGAGAACAATCTGCGAAACTTTCTCGATCATCGAGTAGGCCATAGGGGGGTTGTTTGGTCGCGATTTATGATGGTAGAGCGAGAGAGAGAGAGAGAGAGGTTGCATCGATCGATTCCTTTGTCGTCAATTGTACCGTGACTGAACGACAGGCACTGGAATAATCTGTATTAAAATCCTTGGAGACTGCGCTTCGGCAGACGGTCCTATTGAATCGAACGTCACATAACGTCGATTTTTCCGCCTCCTCGTTCACTACCCTTTGTACAGTGTCGCTTTTTACAACCGTGCATTTGGTTTCGATTAATGATTCAGTTCTTTTGTGCTTGTAACATCGATGCTCAAGCGCTTATTTCACTTAACTCAACTGTAGATCTTATTGTTAGCTTAGCGACAATCTAAATCCTGGAAGATATTAATAGCTAATACATACAACTAGGTGGATGAAGAAATCTCTTGTGATTTCTTTAGAATTGCACAATCCGGAATTTCATTTACTGATATTTTATTTACATTCATTTGCGAAATGAAATTACATGAGTAAGAGTAAGAGTTAAGATTGTATTGATCTTGAAACGTCAAAATTAAGCTACATCAACGCCAGAAAAAACGAGGCATAAATTTATTAGTATTTTCGGATCTTGTCCGCTAGAGAACATTAACACAATCAGAAACGGGTCGAGAATTATTGTCTCAAGTTGTATGTAAATGTGAAAATGTCAATCAAAATTTGACTCGGATGACTCCTCACCCTCACATTATACTTATGTATAATCTGAAAATTTGCTCTGCTATTTATAGCCATAAATTGTCAGGTATTACTGTACTATGATGGTCGAAACTTTCAGGACTTTAAAAATGACCACGAGATTTCGAAGGACGTTAAGATGTCGTGTCGTGTCGTGGCGGGGCGTTCGATACGCGAACACACAGGAGAGTGTGAGACTCTACGTGAGATCAGACAGTGGTGCAGCTTATATGTAGGTCAGTCTTGACTGCGACACTACGTGCTCCGTAAACTTAACCCCGGGACCGGCTATCGTTTTTTTTTTACTCGTCTCAGTGACTCCGTGTACGTCTGACATTATGCTTGCTGGACCACGATCTATAAATGGCATTATCTGCTTATTATAAATTGAACTTAGCTCTATCTCTCCACGATTTTATTAACAATTAGAAGATACGATTATTTGAAACTAGTCAGGAATTGAAAATTATTGTAGTTATAATCAAAAACATTTAGACTTATTTTGTAATTAGACGCATGGAATGAATAATAGCTAACTAAATAAATTTTTATCAGAGTAAGGATCGTAATAAATAAACCGCGAATTTTATATATTTTTAAAAAAAATTAATATGTAGTAGATAAAAAATGCACGTAATGCGAAAAAATGCATTGAACATTAAAAGTATTATAACATAAGCATCATAATATTTGAAGGGTAAAACAAGTCTAAATTTTAATTTCAATTTAAAATTGACATTACAAATGTTTTATTTTTTAATTGGCATATCTCTCATCCACCTCGCGTCTTCGTCTTCTCTTCTCAAGATTTCTCTCATCGATATTTCTCTCTTTGCCATGTGTTTTTGTCAACTATACGCTATCGGCTCTTTTATGCGACACTTGTTTTCTCTATCGACACTTCCAATATCCATTCAGCTTTTCTTTATATCCACATCAATATCTCGCCACCATCTTCTGGTCTCTTTCTCTGTATTCTCTTTTTAAGTATTCCAGCCTCTACTCTTCTCTAATTGTTTTGTATCTAGCATTGTATCTGTGGTCTCTTATTCTTTCTTATTGCTCTTGTATTCGCGTATTTAAATCTTCTTCTGTTATTATTTCTGCTGCCCTATCGACAACCATCTGTGATAATCAGTCTCTAGGTTCTCGTAGGTTCATTGATTAAAATAGAAAATGGATTACCCAATTGATTTTACACGTTCGGATTTCGTTGCTTTTTAAACATTGCTTGTGCGTGGCGATTCGACGGACATAGCATTATTTAAAAAAAAACAAGTTCGAAACCACCATTGAAAATGTAAGAGAAAGAACAATGTTTGAAACGAATACGATGCGACGTGCAGTAAAAAAGATCGAAGATCGTGAGAAAAATTGATTTATCGAGATAAGAATGTTTGGGGTCGTCTTCTGCCCTTTGTCATCGCTCAAAATTGGTTCAGCGTGGGCAGCGGCAGTATCCATACCGCAGAATGCGCATTTAATGACGTTATCAAAGGTATGTTGGCCGCGATCGTACAGCTATTTCGGTAAATTATGTCGCACTGCGCGCTGTTGCCGGAGGAGAGGGACGTGGGAGGTCGGTTTCAGGAATCCCTCAGAATACCAATAGCTATGGGTCTAATTACAACAGTGTACAGTTAACAGTGACCAATATTGCTATTAAGCTAGTCCGCAGCTTACTTGTCTATCAAACGGGCTGACAAACTGCAATGTACGCGTACCTTTACTAGTTCGCCAAATAGTTATCTCTTCATATTGATATACGTAAACAGTTGGTGTTACAACGTTTACTCCAGCAATATCCAAGAATCTTCATCATCTAATGTTCGATATTAGATCTATAGATAGAGTGGCACACTTATACTTAATTTGATATATCTTTTACCGTACAAATCAGATAATTATAGAATGGGAATTGGCGGTATGCGTGACAGATAGCGACAGTCGAAAATCGATCACAGCAGACAGAAAACGAATCTGTCGATAACTGCGAAGCGAGGTGAACAGGAATTTTGAGAATTTCTCGACTGGAGCATTCGAAATCCACGCGGCGCGCAAAGGTCTATAGGAAATTTTTGGTTCCTTCATTCCTGTAATCCGTTACCGGAGAGTATCGGAAACCGTGTGGTTCCGTGTTAAATACCATCGCGATCGAGTTCGCGGAGCCTTAAATTTTTACATGCCGGGAATTATAGCGCAAATTTTTCGCCGACAAGATAGAGAAAGAATTTCACGCAGTCCCGTGCGCCGATTTCGATTCGGTACCTCGTAGAATGAAACGATCGTTCGGTGCAATTAATGGACATCGGTGGAAGGTAAAAACTCGTACAATCGTTCCTGTTTCGGTGAGTCTCGGTGTAACTAGAGCGCGAAGATTTTACGATCACCGCGCGCTTCCCACATCCTCGCGGTGTCAACAAAATTACAGTCGAAGCGATGGAACAGTAGCAATAAACGGCCTGCCCTGTGAACGAAAAACTTGAACGACGCTGGTAAATACAACGTGTGGTAGCTTTACCGTCACAACGTTTCGTAAAGCTTTCACTCCCGCCGCGCATCAATTCATTACGAAATGTTCCAAGATTTTCCCTCGACGCAAAGCTGATTGAAACGCATGTTGGTTGCTGCCTTGCATTCCGGATCTAAAAACTTACGTATGTATCTCGTTCGCGTTTGATTAAGAACTTCCATTTTTTTATCGGCAAGCCTCTTAAAAGTTCGTTTATGGAACATCCGAGCTTATTTTATGCATATGTAACTGGATACCAGTATAACAACAAAGTAGCAGGATTACGTTTACGTTGTATTCCATATCACGATCCTATATCGTCGACTTTTAATTAAAGCTCTGGCAATAAGGTAGGCGTGCGGAAACGCGAAATATGTGTATGAAATCGATGTACTGGTTGAGAATACGGCAGACGAAGCACAATAGAAACCGTATGAGAGTAATTAAACGAGATAAATAAAAGCTTAAAGGAAGATGGTATGCTTGAAGATAATAGCAAACGTTCGATGATATAAATGGAAAGGCGTCCCAGCTTTATTAACGGTAAATCCGTTTACACCGGAACATCAAATCTGGTTGAAATAACAAACTCCAGTCTCGGAATTAATTAAATGAATCCGGGATGCACAAGACATTAAAGAGAGATCAACGCGATCATCTATCGTATATTGTTTTGTTCCCGCGACATCCCGTTGATTATTATTTCATTCTCTCGTATTGGTGTATTAAAATACAACTGTAAACAGAGAGATAGTGATATTGGTTAGACGCTTTCATGAGAATCGAAATGTAGAGGACGTCTTAATTGGAGATCGCTCTTTTACAGCTGTGCAGCGGTTTACGCTTTCGCTTCGTTAAGACCACGGCAGAAACTTGCCAAAGCGTTCTCGGTGTCCACGAGTCGCTGATCATACGCTCTCTGGAACCACCTAGGAACACTGTAACCGCGGAATTCCCGTGGAGATACTGCGGATAACTGCGGCAGCCGCAACTTCATTTAATTCCACATAATGCGACACTTTCGTGCACCTTTCTTAACTACTGAGTTCTAGTATATTTTTGCACAATTTTTTCAATGCAACGTTTGACACCTGATTTTATCCCTATTTTACCCACTATATTACTTATTTATCTAGCCCGTGTCTTGAGACGAGCGTCCTTCAGTATATTCAATTTTACAATCATCTTTTCTTATATCTATTCTTACTTAATCTTAACTCCTAATTATTATATCTACCTTGTCTTTATTATTTTATTCCCATTCCTCCACTTCTTTGCAATTATATTTACTTATTAGTTACAAAAAAAACTTTGATATAATTAACAAAAAAAGGAAGAATAACTACGATAGACTTTATAAAACATAAACCTGACCACACAATTTCGTGTCCATACCTTCTCCATTTAATCTTTCCAGAAGTCTCAATGCGGCTTCATTTCTTTCATGTGCTCTCCGATTTAGCGACGTCTTTTCTGACGTCTCATTCGTTTTTTAAGTTCTATTATCATTATTATTTTACCCTCTGTCAGTCTTAGTCTTTTCACATTTGTTTTACACTAACAAGGGAAGATCCCGATCTGAGAATCACGAACTTTGATAAAATTTGACAGAATATTTGTCACGTGTTTTTTTTTATCGGCAACCGTATGCATTAAACAGATGAAAACAGCCCTCAAAGACAGGTTTGCGTAACCTAGCGTATATGTCAAGAATTTTTTCTAATTTCTCCTTCGTCGTCTGCCTCCTTCACTTCCCACTGTTTCTTTTCTAGCATCAACCTCACCTTTCTTTTCCTCAATTCTCCTTCTTTTCTTTCGTCGGATCAGCTACCCTCTGCTCTCTAGGATCGTTTCCTCTCTTCCGTGCCTTTTTCTGCCCCTATTACCTCTTCTTCCTTCATTTCTCCACTTCCCGTTCTCCCTTCTTTTTCTCTTTTCTGTTCCTCAACTTTTTTTTTTCAATTTAAATTATTCTTTATTGTTTTCATTTCATTTATTATTCGAGATAAGAAGGGTACAGGTACTTATAAGCAAAGGGCAATAAACTGGCTGGTTTAACGCGGTTGAAATTCTTCCCATTCCGGAGCAACTTCGAAGTTGCTGTCCATTCCAGTTTATTCACGTACTAGCCGGCAGTAGTTAACTGGTTCGCTGTCCGAGACAAGAGGAACGCGTTCCTCGAACTTGCCAGACGTTTACCGCGCATCAACGCAACGCGACCTCGAAAGGAGGGGAAAGGTAGACGAGTCAGGGAAGTGTCACGTACATACACGTATCGCGTGTACCTGAGGCAGACATAACGCGTGTTATGTAATAAAGTGGCGAGCAAGGAACGAGGTCGGGAAAACAGGATAGTTAGGGAGCGCTTCAATTTTCGAGCGCTCAATTGCTATTACATGCTTACCGAGGCCGGGACGAGGGAGAAAACTGAAACTCCATCTTGTTTCCTTCTTTCTCTTCTTTGCTCGAGGATTATTTTCGTTTCATTCTTATCTCATTCCACTGTCTTCTTCGATTCGTTTTCGTCCCTCCTCTTCTACTATTTCCCTCGAGATAGTACGAGTTTTGCGTCAATGGTAGAACGCCGCGTCGTGTTGCATCGTTTTTCCTCCCCTTCTCGCTTTTTGCTTCATCTTCCTCGTGTAAAGTAACCTACGTATTTTGAAAGATGAAGATGTAACTCTTTCCCATACCTCGGGTTTCCTTTTACAGCAGAAAGTACGTTACTTTCATGAAAATTCTATGTTCTCTCTATTGGTTTAATCCCGGTTTGTCACTTCGTTTCGTCCGCTTATCCTGTTACGCGCGAGCGCCCACCGCACACCACGTTTTTCTCCTCTCGCCTCGGTTGTTCTCTCAACTGTGCGCTCCTTGTTTCACGGATTCTCTCGTATTTCTCTCTTTTGTAACCCGCTAAGCACTCTTTACAGGACAGCCGGTCTCTCTTAAGACGATGCCTACAATAAACGGCTTCACCTTGGTAAACGTTTACGTTCGTTGTTAGATTCGTATAGAGAAATCATTTCCTCCTTTTCATTTGACTCGGTTGAATAAAGAGGAAACTTTCCTCAGTCACGGATGTCCTTTTTCTCTTCCACTTTCACGGACGATACGACGAAGATAATGCTTCCTAGCGTATTTTCTTCTTTGTAAAATAAGACGAGAACCCGGCGAAAATATCGCGGCGTTCTCAGTTCTGTCTTTTACTATCCGCCAACAAATCCTCGGTACCCTCCTCGTTCGCTCTCGTCTCCCCTACTTTCACCTCTTCCCGGATTCTTTCAGTATGTACCTTTTACTTCCCTACACCCAGGTCCGTTCCCTTTCCACGACATCCTGGACATTTCCTTCTACCATCTTCTTATCTCCGTTCCTTTCAGATCCTCTTTCTCCCCATTCCTTTTTTTGTTCTTTACCACGCTGCTATCTCTGTCAATGGCTTCACTCCTAGGTACATATAATGTCCCCTTTCGTGGCAATCTGCTCGCCACTTTTCACCGTAGCAGGCTAGAATGGGCAATCGCTTCCGCTGAAAAGAGATATAGGTATACCCTCAACCTGGTAAATGTTACGATTGCTAGTTGCATTAAGGAATCGTCACCTCCCAGCGGCGACGTCGATGCCACCGGCTTTCATCCAACTAGTGCTACGTATTTGTCACTGGCACCAATTCTAACTTTCTTTGTCCTCTACTTTTGTCGAAATACTCGTTTTAATCGATTTTATTGTCGCCAACACTTCCTCGCTCGAGCTTTCTTTCCATTTTTCCATCAGCCTTCTTAGTTATCCTTTTTGTATCTTCTTCTGTTGCCATTGTTTTTATAAGGCTCATCCTTTACGTGAAAATACATAAGCGCGTTAAACGTGGCTCTGTGTAACGCTCTGGTCCGTTAAAATTTTAATAAGACCGTTACAAGGAACTGCACTGCTGCGTCAAGCTCTTCTCTTCGAAATACATATTTTCTTCGAGCGTGAATCAAGCGACAAAAAAAGGATGTACCATTGTCGCAAATAAGTTAGCCAATGATGTATATAGGTGGTTTTGAATAACGGACGGTGTGTGTATAGTGCATGGCGTGCGCAAACATATATTCCGCAATCTCTGTGGGCAGCGGTTAGCAGGAGGTCTGCGGAAGGCGGCTGGTTGTTTTCTAGTAGCTCTCTCGTGTCAGACAACGCCAGCAAGAGGCCTTTTGCTTGGTTCCCGCGAACCTGCCTCCACCTACACACCCTCTCTCACCCCTCAAGAAACAATATAATGTGATTTAGTAGACCATTACTGCCACTGTACTTTCCGAGTAGCAGCGCCTAGCTGCGCTGCACTAACCAACCGCCCGACCAACCTACCATAGACATACCGAGCTCGCCCATAGTCACGTATAACCGACTGTTCTCTATCTCATCTGCCCCCTTCGCCTTTCCGCCCTTATCTCTCACCCTCGCTTGCGTTCGCCCCGACACCCCCTGTCCCTCCAGTATCGTCTTGATATACAGCTTGGAAAAAGCTTCGGAAATTTAGAGCTGCGTGGCACACATCCGAGAACCCGAGGTTTTGGTGTCTAGACATTTTTCAAGTTGTACTATTGCAAACATTGCAGTCGAAACGACTAATTTCGAAATTACTAACCGAAAGGGAGGGCAACAACGTATACTCGCAATGTGCATCTAATCCATTTATTGTTACGTAGACTAACGTAGCTTTGAAATGGAAAATTCGCGTTCACTTCATTCTTGTCTGGGCAATGGAAATTGCAACACAGAAATTCGCTCTAGGGTGTGATCATATGTTCTTACGTTCGTGGATATCCGCTGCTGCCTATACACCGTATTCCCTAACTTTATTACTCACAGTTTGGCTAGTTTTGGGCATTGCTTCATTAGTTCTCTTCGTTAGTTAGAGTTTGGGGCTATCTCGCCCTCTCCATGGGATATATCCCCAAATAATGATATCGTATATTCCAACTGGTCGCACGTACGCTCGTGTAATAGGGTGAGAACGAAAGCCAGAGACCGTGATGTATCAGGGATGATCGTGCCTCGTTATCGTGCCATCGCATACAATCATGAAACAGAATTTTTCGTTCGGTCGTTAAACGTGCCTCAGTACTAAAAAGGTTATTATAAAAGATATGTAGACAATTTACAGCAACGATATAAAATATTGCATGAAAAAATTTTTTGGATTTTGTGAGTATCCATCTTGCGGTTAAATTTAGGATATGTAATAATTTAAT